>NC_084522.1:10197318-10317318 GCF_024500385.1 Phyllopteryx taeniolatus
TGCCCCATTTAACATGTGCATGTTTAGTCTTTGAACTTCTAACCGCTCCTCAGTTCTCTTGAAATACAGTGAGACACTTGGGCCACATGCCGCCGTGTCACTCTTTAATAATCCAAGTTGTAACAGTGAGTCCTAATCTTTTTCTTTTTTTTAACAATGGAGATTTCCTCTTTCATGGACATGGATTAAAAGCTCAATCCTCTATTACTTTCGTCATTAGATTCTCATTGGGAGTTTTAGCCTGTGCAGAAGGAGAGAGGGCATGACAGTCCCATTCATGTGTGATAGTGGCACTTATGTTAGCAATGTCAGTTTGATGCTGATGGGGAGTGGATAAAAAATATATATATTTATTTAAAAAAACTGTGCCTGTGGGAAAACACACACACACTCTCTCTCTCTCTCTCTCTCTCTCTTTCTCTCTAGCATGCCGTGCTGTGTCCACAGGCAAATGTTTTCTCTTCCCACTCCTATTTTTTTTTCCTACCTTCCATGTGCACTCAAGCTCCCATGGCGATTAAAGAAAGAGTGCCCACCCACTGAGGGAGAAAGAAAAGGGCAAAAAGAGGGGAAAATAATAACGTAGGAGATAAGTGGGTAACAGATAGGGAAGTGGGCTGGCCTCGGCAGGGGTAAAGCGGGGCCAGCTTGAGAAAAAAGAGCAAATAACCTCCAGTCTTAAATTGTGTACATTTTTTATGTTATGTTTGCATTTACAATTGGGTGGGTGAAATACAAGGAGGAGAGTATGACAACAAATCATGGCCGTCTAACTGCACACACAAAATGATTATGCAATATTTTTATTATACAGCTACAAGTGTAAAAGTTACCACTGTAATAATGTTAAAAGAGTAAAACACTCTTTTAAACATGTTAACTAATGACAATTGATGAGGTTGTAATAAATGTTGCACATCATAGCTCATAAGTGTAAAAAATTGAACACTAATATTAAACATTTAAATAGTGAAACACTATTCAAGTACTTCACTTTACTGTACGAGTATTACAAAATCTTTTTTTTTTTTTTAAACTGTCCAAAGTTACAGTGATGACATTTAATAGATAGCACAGCAGCTAACTTGTGGCTAGTTGCTAACGTTAGCAATTAACTCTGCTTCCAGGACCATGTTGTTTTGCATTTGTAGAGGCATATAGTTTCCTGAATTTTTTTGTCAGTTTCTGAATTGTACACATTTTGGGGTGCCACTGTACAAACGGTGAAATGTGAAAGTGGATTTTAGAGCAACGAGAAAATGAAAAGTTAGTAGTTAAGCCACCCAGATGTTAAATGTAGGTGTTAAAATGATTTTGAGGCACTCATTAAATATATTGTTGCTTTTATGATTGTAACACCTTTAAACTCTGTTTCAGTGATCACCATCTTGTCGAGGTCGCACGCGGACCGTAACGTCTACCCGTCTGCAGGCGTGCTGTTCGTCCACGTCCTAGAAAGAGAATACTTCAAAGGGGAGTTTCCTCTATACCCAAAATCAGGTACAACGTTTTCAAATATAGTGATTTAGTGGTCTGGAATATAATACTGCTCATGCAGGTTGTTGAAAGTCATGCTGTATGAATGCAAAAGAGGCGTTCATCCTCTTCGAGTGGCAGAAAGTGCTTTGCTGGCAATGCTTCACATTTGGTCCCGGAGATCTAAATGAGCGTTATTGAGGTGGTGTTGACCTCTGTCAGAACGTTGGAGTGCATCTAATGAATGCTACTCTGCCTGCAGGTGACGCCACCAATGATCCCATCACTTTTAACACCAACCTCCTGGGGTACCCAGACCGACCCGATTGGCTGCGCTACATCCAGAGGACTCTCAATAGTGACGGAGTGCTCTACGGTTCCCCCACCGCCCAGCATGTGGGCAAGGCCACCGTCATAGAGGTCTGTCATCAGTGCTAAAAGGAAAAAAAGAAATGCCGGAAGAACAAAAAAACACAGCGCACACTCACGCAAAAGCTGCTGTTGGTCACAGCTCCCACCCAGCCACTCACACAGACATAGAGACATTACACGCCACCCCACCACGCCCCGCCTCTTAAAGGCACATGCGTGTACACAGACACTACAATACGTACAGTATTTCTTCTACATTTTATGCTTGCAAATTGTTGATTTTTGTTCAAATATGTTGAAAATCTGGTTAAAAGTGTTTACATGTATTTAAAATGTGTGGGAGGGGTAAAATCTACTATTATTATACAGACACACTTGACCTCCCCCCTAATAAACACCTCTGCAGTTGAATAAATAGACCCTCCTGATCACCATATGAGGAAAAGTGATTTTGATGAACTCAGCTGATTCGCTTTAATTAGCAGAAATGGTGTGTTACGGTTTTAGTCGCCAGGCTTAATTCCATTATGTTATTTCTGCTTTATTTGTAAGCTACTGTAGGAATTCTTTCTCCCGAAGGGCTTAGCGATCGCAGCATGTGCCTCCACGGAGCGTTCCGGCTCGGTCTGCCGGCCTCCGGAGCTCAGTCCGCGCCAGAGAGTTGCTGCCGTATAAGCTCCACTGATCTGATCTGATCTTAAAACCTCCCCCCTGTGTGTTGCAGATTACCGCCTATAACCGCCGCACTTTCGAGACAGCACGGAACAACTTGGTCATAAACATCATGGCCACCGAGGGTAAGCACTATTGTGAGAGCTTAGTGCGCGCACGCTCGCACACACACACAGCAGATCCCCGATTAAATCCTGAGGGCAAAATCACTTCTGGAATGGTGTAATGGGCCCCTCGAAAGTAATTCAATCATTCTGTCTTAATGAATAATAATACGCCATGAGGCATCCTTATCAATATATTGCACATTTAAATACAACGAGAGATTTGACATTCTTTTTTTTTTTTTTCTGTTTTAAATTTTTTGGGATAGGGTTATTTAAAATGCTTGAAATTACAATTGACGTCACCACAGCTTTGTGAGGTCTGCTTTGAGACCCAAAACATTTATTGCATAATTTCACCTCAATAATTTTGGAGTAGGTGTACAAAAGAAATCCCTCGCTATATGGCAGATTTTTCTGTTAAACATGTTTTTTTTTTGGTGGTGCAATGTTTGCAATGTTCTGCAGTCATTTCTGCCCTGGAGCTGCAACAGTGAAGCTTGTAAAAGCATAACAAAATGATATTTTATATGGTCTCTCTAGTGCGGCATGGTGGCCGAGTGGTTAGCACATCTGTTGTCTAACAGAAATGCACTCGAAGAAATCAGCCATTGATTGTGTTGCGTGAAAGCATGGTAGTGCTGTGGCTGGCACGTCTCCCTCACAGTACTGAATTTCATCTCCAGCCTTCCTGTGTGGAGTTTGTCTTGGCTTTTTGGTTTAATTGAAGACTCTAAATTGCCTGTAGATGTGAATGGGAGTGAATGTTTCTTTTCTATATGTGCCCTGTGATTGGCTGGGGAGTCCAGCGTGTACCCGGCCTCTCGCCCAAAGTCCGCTGACATAGCTCACCCATGACCCTTGTAAGGACAAGTGGTGTAGAAAACTGAAAATCTTGAAAATATACACCTCTTTGTAAAAATACGACTTTAATCTCATAATGTAATTATATTTTCCTTTTCACTGTAGTTAGCGGCTGTAATGTACTGTATTTCCATAACATAAAATTATATTACATGGTTAAGATCAGAACAGCAACTCAATGGGACTTGCATGAGAACGACTAACTGATATTGGTTATAATTGCCAATATAACACCATGGGTCATCACTATGATACGTAATATATGTTATACTGTATGTAATCCTGTACTGGCTTATTTGTGGGAACCAGCTGTTAGTATGTTATGCCTGGACCAACACTTCACGTGTGTGCATCTGTTTTTTCACATCCTGCGTTATTGACCACTCAGTACATGTATTTGAATTATCATCACTCCTCCTACATAGTGACGTCATCAACCATCTGGACCAAAGGGAATCAGACAGAAGCGTGTGGAGAGATCTCCTTGTCAGGACTAATGATGATAAGCCAGCACTGCTTTATGGATTAACATCTGCCCTCATTCCCTTCACTGCTCTCTTCATCCCGCCGTAGAGTTCCCGCTGCCCTACCAGGCTGAGTTTTACGTGAAAAATATGAACGTTGAGGAGATGCTGGCCAGCGAGGTGCTGGGAGATTTCCTGGGAGCCGTGAAGAACGTGTGGCAGCCCGACCGCCTCAACGCCATCAACATGACCTCAGCGTTGGACCGCGGCGGACGTGTCCCGCTGCCTATTAATAACCTGAAGGAGGGGTGAGGATGTAGGAAGATATGGGCATCATGTTGCAAGATAAACATGAAAAAAATATACACGGCAGCCACAACATCTTATGAGATCCAGTACAAGAGCTGTATAAAGAAAAATCTACCTTTGAAGAGGTAATAAAAAATATTTTTGATTGACACCATCAGAAGAGTATTAAGTTAACAATGTTTATTGGTGCAATTTGTATACTGCATCATGCGGAGACGTGCTTCTAATGTTGTGGTTACCTTATTGAGCTACATTAGAGGGGCAAAATACATATCGAAACAAAAGTGTGTACACTCCGCACATTTTTGTAAATATATCTGTTCATGGCACCACACTGAATTTTACTGTCACCTCAAAATAATTCAACACAGCCATTATTGTCTAAGCCACTGGCAACAAAAGTGAGTACACCCCTAAGTCAAAGTGCCAAAAGGGGCCCAAGTTGCCATTTTCCCTCCCCAGTGTCATTTGAATAGATAGTGTTAAAAGGTCTGGTGTGAATGCAGAGCACGTGAAAATCTGGTGTCATCGCTCTCACACTTTCACTTATGTGAGAGACTATCTGTATATGTATAAAGCACCTCTAGAACACATCAAAGATACATTATTTGTAGTAAATAATTTATTTTCCTATCAATTAAGTGAAACTGGATAATTTCCCACAACGCATCGGATGATCGCTCACGGCACACTAATGCATCGAGACACAGTTGTGGGAATCACTGTCCTAGACAGATGGAGTGCGTTAAATTCCCAAGCTTTTCTGCCTGGAGCATCTGTTGGCAAGCATGGCGTCAAAGTTTGACAATTTACCATGAGTTTTCGAGGATTTACCATGAAAAAGGGAGAAAGGGCCCATTCATTGCAGCTTGCAAGGAAGAAACAAGCCAATGTGAGCTTCACATCAAAGATTCATGCTATTTTTGAGCAGTGAATGTTCCCCCCCCCCTTGTTGCTGTCCATAGTGTGTATGTCATGGTGGGCGCTGATGTTCCCTTCTCGTCGTGCCTACGTGAGGTGGAGAACCCCCACAACCAACTGCGCTGCAGTCAGGAGATGGAGCCCGTCATCAGCTGTGACAAGAAGTTCCGCGCTCAGTTTCACATCGACTGGTGTAAAATCTCCCTGGTGAGGCCACAGATTATTCCAGTAAGCCCGGGGTTCTCAAACGTTTTAGGTCCAGCGGGTCCTCATAGAGGACATTTCAAATTAAAGATTCATGACCTGCTGAACAGACAGGAACCAAATTAAATTGAATTAATTCAACATGCAACCATCATCGCTAGCTGACATGCACTGCTTCCACCAAAAACATGGCTGCGAACAGAGAGAGGATACCTTTACTTCATTAAAAGTAAAAAAAAATAGACTCTGCAATGTATTTTACTACATACACCTGTTTTGATAACTTGACAACAACAAAATGTATTTTTAAAATCAAGAGCTAGTTGGAGTTAGCTCAGGTTTTCATGATATATATATGTAAAAATAAAAACAAAAAAAACATGTTCACATAGCTTTGCTTAACCATGTGAACTGACTTAACAAAAATGCGACATTAGCTATTAATAACAAAGGATTTGTTTTTCTTGGATTACACTGAGAAAGTTTTAATGCTAGAAGCTGGAAGTTTTTAAGATGGCACAAGACTGCGTTCGCCACAAATCAGCTGAAAACATCAAACATTTCTCTTATATCTCTAATAGCAACATCTCAACAGCATTTGATTTTACCTCTAAAGGGGCTTTATGTGGAGCTTTGTATTCTAATTATAATTAGTTTAGAAGCCTAAACCAAGTGAAAATGTTCCATATAAACACCTCAATCGGAATAAACAGGCCGAATCTGAATGGAATTTCATTTGGTTTTACAGGGGAGGAATATTCCTTTTGCCAAATCGATCAGAAGTCGATTTTCATCATGTAAACAAGTTCATGTAGTTTTAAGTCTTTTTTACATTGTGTCGTCATCGTCATGCGCGGAGGTTGAAAAAATTAACCAGCCTATATTGACAAAGTAAGGAGTAGGAAGTACAGATAACTCTTTTCAAATGTTGGTAGTAAAAGTAAAAACTTGTCATAAAAATGAATACTCAAGTACAGTACAGATACCTGCAAAATCAACATTTAGTACAGATATCTGTTTTCAAAGAGAGGGAGTAAAAGTTAAAACCTAGAAAACCTACTTATGTATAGTCATAAAGTAATATATTTGTATTTTGTTACTCCCCACCACTCAGTATGTTAGTTTTATTGGCCGTATGTTGATTTGCGGCGCAACGGTGGCCGCCTGGTTAGCGCATCTGTCTCACAGTTCTGAGGACTGGGGTTCAATCCCCGGCTCCGCCTGTGTGGAGTTTGCATGTTCTCCCCGTGACTGCGTGGGTTTTCTCCAGGCACTCCGGTTTCCTCCCACATCCCAAAAACATGCATGGTAGGCTAATTGAAGACTTTAAATTGCCCGTAGGTGTGAAAGTGAGTGCGAATAGTTGTTTGTTTATATGTGCCCTGCAATTGGCTGGCAACCAGTTCAGGGTGTAACCCGCCTCCTGCCCGATGATAGCTGGGATAGGCTCCAGCGCTCCAGCGGCTCAGATAATGGATGGATGTTGATTTGCACTTTTTATTTATTTATTTTTTTTTAAATTATAATTTGTTCCAAATTTTTGGGCGGAAGTTACGGCTCGCAGACCCCAGTTTGAGAACCACTGAAGCACACCTTTTTATTTTACACTTACGCACTTGTATTTGTTTTAGGTTGACATCAACAAAGTAGTCCCGGTATATGTCGCACGTCCTGAGCCGGGCCCTGGGGTCCTGCCTGAATTCGGGGAGTACAACCCCCCATCAGAGTCTCTAAAGAGCCGAGACTACTTCACGGACTTCATTGTGACGCTGGCTGTTCCTTCGGCGGTTGCGCTCGCTCTCCTCTTGATGCTGGGCTACACCATGTGCTGCCGAAGGGAAGGGGTGTAAGTGTCCCTGGTCTCTATATAGTGAACCAAATCCTGCTGCAAATAGTGAAACTCTTTGAGTAAAGAAACCCCTAAAAAGGTTTATAATTGCCTATGGATGGCACAAGATGGCAACTATTTTTGTCTAAATGAAACTCCTCAACATACTTCAACATAGTTCCTTGACACTAAGATGCCAGGTAATAGCAGCAAAGCAATATATATATATATATATATAATTTTTTTTTAAATCTAACTGAAACTCCTCAACTCACTTTAACATAGTTCTTTATGTCAAGGTGGGGACAAAGCACTATTTGTCTGAATAAATCTCCAAAACTCATTTTACCGTAGTTCCTTGACATCGAGGTGCCACAAGATAACTATTTTTCTATAAATAAAAGTTCTCAATTCACTTCAACATAGTTCCTTGACACCAAGTTGCCGCAGCAACTTTTCTTCAACGGCCACTTGTTGCCCCAGCAACGACTGCTCAACTGCTGTACGCCCTTTCACCTTTTACACCCCACCCGCTCAATCCCACTGTCACCATTGTGTCCATTTGAGTGTAGTTGTGTCTGTGTTACGACTGCTATTAGTATTTAATTCATTCCATCTTTGTTTTGTTTCTAGGAAAAAAAGAAACATGCAAACATCACCGTAAGTGTTTTACCTCTCCTGTGTGTTTTTTTTCCCCCTCCCTTTTTCTGTCCTCCATGTTCCTTTTTCATCATCATCCATGTCCAGTGTGTCAGTATCCATTGATCCTTGTGGGCTGCTCCAAAATGTAGGGAATTTACACTACCATATATATTAACTGACTTACAGGTGTAAAGTTTCCTATCTTCATGTGTTCCATGGTGAATAGTAGGGAAACCGAGCCCTACCTCGAATCGCGTAAATCCAGAATTGGCGGCCCGCAAAGAGATTTCTAATTGCCTCCAGGTGGCACAAGAGGGTGGCAAAGCACTGCCTTTGTCAAAATGAAGCTGCGTGACGCAATTCAACCTATTTCTTTGACACCAGTATGCCATATGATGGTGGAAAAGCCCTATTTTTGTCTAAATGACACTCCCATCGCTCTTCAACATAGTTCCTCAGCACCACGATGCCACAAGATGGTGGCAAGGCACTGCTTTAGTCTAAACAAAGCTCCCTAACTCACTTCAAACATACAGTTCCTTGGCACCAAGATGCCATAGTGGCAAAGCAATATTTTTGTTTAAATGAAACTCCTCAACACACATCGACAATTTCTTGACACAAAGATGCCACAAGATGGCGGCAAAGCGCGACTTTGGTCTAAATGAAGCTCAATGCCTCAACTCAACATAATTCCTTAGCACCAACAAGCCATAAAGTGGCGCCATGATAGGCGATTCCCCGAATATGTGGGGGAACAGATTATAAATATTTGTGAAATATATTTTTTTCTTTTGTAATCTTCAAGTAAATCTCAATTAGATTATCAGTTCAAAAAGTGAAAAGTAATATATAAATAAATGATTTTGATGTTTATAGCCTACAGATAATGAAAATCCCCAAATTCTTATCTCAAGGAATTAGAATATTACAAACCTCAATTCCAATTAAGTTATCACGTTGTGTAAAACGTAAATAAAAACAATACCCCTGGAGCGTGTGGCCAGTAGCAAATTCAAAATGAATGAATATTTGCAACAACAAAAGACGTTTATCACTTTTAACATTAAATAGCTTGTATTTGTAGTATATTCAATTGAATATAGGTTGAAAAAGATTTGTATAAATAACAAAAACAATACAATGATTTTATTGACATTTTTCACAACATCCTAACAAGGGTTTAATTAGGGTTTGTATATAACCGATTAAAATTATTTTTAATATAGATATAAGGTAATTAGCCTTCTGAAAAGTATTAATCTCTTGTGTTTAATAAATCTGTATATTACAAGTTTCACTTTTGCAATTGGAGCTATAAATAAATGAACTTTTCTAACAATACTGTAACCTGTATTTATATATATATACAGGTATTTAATAGTTTGTTGTTTTTTCCCCCCCCAGTAAATGCAAAGCTGCAGAGTGGACATCTGACTAAATCCAAATTAATTACAAATCTATTTTGGCCTCTGCAGCATCCAGCTGGTCCACCACAGCTCCATCCAGAAGTCCACCAAAGAGATGCGCAGCATGTCTAAAAACCGGGAAATCTCTTGGCCGCTTTCCACGCTGCCCGTCTTCAACCCGGTCAGCGGTGAGGTGGTTCCGCCTATCCACCCGGACAACTACGAGACCACCAGTATGCCCCTCATGCAGACGCAGACGTGAGTACGAGAAACCTTAAATTAAATAAGTTTTAAACATACAAGCACGGATTTAGAGCTTCAAACTGTCCCGTGATTTGTCCTAATGGGCTTGGAGCAGAGAAATATGTGATAATATGCTTGTAACATGTTTTCGCACGTCATTTAAGGCTGTTGTTTTTTAATTCCTACTCACTGCAATGTCTTCATGATTTCAGGAACCTGCAAAACCAGATTACTATACCACAACAACCATCAGGTTTGTTTTTGTTACGTCTGTGTCGTCTTGCATGCATCGACAGGAGTGTTTTATAACTCAAGTTACCATTTGCTTCTAAAAACAAAATACATTTTGCTTCGAGAAAAAAAAACATCTATGGAGGAGTAATTGAATTTAATCCAAACGTTCTATGGTAATGTTTGTGTGGTGCCTCCCTCTAGTGGTACACGAAAGAATCATATGTGCAGTTGAGTTGTATTTAACTTTTAAGTTCAATGCAGCGGATTTTAATATGTAAGAACTGTTTCATTTGTTTCTGTACATTTTTATGTAACTTTTCGGTGCAATACATCTTAATGTGATCATTAATTAGTTTTTTGGCCTGTATTAAGCAAAGTGTTAATGTTGAAAAGCTGTGCATAACTTTAGTCTTACATTATTAAATATACTTTCAAGGAATAAAACCAGCCTCATTTCTGATGAAAACTAGACTTTTTCATGTTTTTTATGACGGCGATACTTCGTAAGTTTGAGAGCCACTGCTCTATGAAATGAGACAAGCGGGCCGGGCCCCCTTGCTGTGTGCATGGTACACTAACCTCCTTTTCTTTTTCACTGCTAACAAAGGAGATAGTTATGTCATGTCTACATTTCGAAGGTTGGAGGTAGGCAATGTAATTGACTAATTCCGACTATAGTGAGCCGAATGATAATTCATTAGAATGCTCTTGTAACTGGAAAAAACTAGTATAAACAGATTAAGCTTAACCATCTATTCTCTGCTTCTTTGCAGGTAAATGGTATTCCTGAGGAGCGAAAGGTGGCTGAAGCACTGAATTTGTGATCTGCTACTCCACCCTCCACCCACACGCACCTTAAATTTGTGCAAATCTGCATGTCTCATATGCATCTTTTAAAGGGAACTCAGCATCCATACACTTTTTTTTTCAGTGTGCACTGCAAAAGTCACGTTTGAATATTTTGGAGTATTTGTCAAATGTATTTTTACTTTCTTTGCACAAGAGCCCTCTTGAAGGAAATGGGAGTTTTACATTAAATATCAAGTGTCACACATTAATAAATTCATTCAGAAAAAAAAAACATTTTTGTGCATTACGTTTGCCCGAATAGGAAGAAACGACTTATTTCAGACAACGGAAGCCAAAACTGCACATTTTATGACATTGTCGTCAGTTATGTACAGAACAATAAAGGCATTTATAAATATGGATACATTTTAACACATCACAAAAAATGTGTAACATATTTCAACGAGTATAAATAGTTGTTGCTTTTACACTACCAAAATTGAACCATTAAGGCCAGAGAGCCAAAGTACCGCTGTTAAGCAGAAATGAAAACATTGCTTGAATCTCAAATGTGGAGTCCACACTGAGGGTGAAGACAGGCTCAACAATTATTGATGATCGACACTCAAATCACGTCTTGTCTCATTGCAAATACAAAATGCAACTTCCAAAATCATTTGCAGTAAAGCACGCGCATCACATGTTCTGTATCGTGACAAAATATGATTTTTCGTAATCAAAATCTGCTTTGGTGCAGAAAATTAGCTGCACGTGAACTCATCGTCAGCAATGTGGGTCATTAATTAAAAGTGCTGAATCCTGCGTAGGAGTGGGCAGGTGACAAATAATAAACAAGCAAAAAATATTATTCTTTTCAGCCGAGTCAGTGCATGTTGGTGGCGACTTATACGAAGTCAGTGGGAAAAGCTGCATGTCGAAGAGGAGTCATGCATGTCGAAAGGGAGTCAATCTTGAGCAAGATGTTGGCTGTGCTGGCCAACCAGTGCATGTTCTACCACAGCTCGATGACGCAGATTTAAACATACAAAAACAAAAATCAAAACAACGTGTCGTCAATCGGATGGAATATGTTCTTCACTTCACAGGCGCGCAAAAAGTACAGGAGTATAAAATATAAGCTTAATTTTAAATAATTAAATACTGTACATATCACAGAATTTCAGAGCTACAGCAGGTGACCACAGTACAGTACCTTTTAGCACAGGTTACTCACTAAAAACATTAGCAAAAGGGGTCGTCCGAGTTTTGATCAGCAGAGATAGTTGGTCCATATTTTGTATATTGTACTATTTCAAATCAAATACTGTGATGTGGTCGATTTGGACAGAGAGTAGAAATCAGACTTGCGGTGAGCGGGAAGTTCTGAAATGATGGGACCTGTTTTTTTTCTGTACGTTCCCCCTTGCAGTGTAAAGGTGTAAAACAGTTTTCCTTTGAAGAGGATTTTTTTTGTTGGTTTTTTTGCCATTGTTCTTCAGTGTGCAACTATCACAGCAGTCAAAAGGTGTTCAGTGAATGACACGTTGCCGTACCACGCTTAAAAATGTCGGGCGAGACTCAGACCCCGGGCGAGCTCTGACGGTGTCCGGCCCAGAGCAGGGTTAGCAGGGCCAGGACCGCCACGGCTCCTAGCCTCTTGAGGAGGGCCGCGGTGTCCTTGGGGATGACCACCTGGGCCAGGTCGTTGGTGATGAGTGAGATCTCGTGGGCGACGCACACGAAGATGAACGTGCTGACCAGGATGTTGAGCGACGGGATGCCCGGGATCAGGATCAAGATTCCTTTGGTGTCCGCAGCCAGCCAGACGTGGTACTGGCATATGAACAGCTGGGGGGGGGGGGGGGGGGGAGACAAGCGGGCATCAGGCAAAAACGCAGCCTCCACGAGGCCAGGGGCAACGCGACAGCAGACAGGAGAGGTGTATGGCTAGCCAATTCAAGGACTTATTCAATGTCCTACTAGTTTGCTGAATTCTGAATTTACAAGTATGCTCTTTGTCCTCGCTATTAGGACAAATCACTGCACTAGTGACTGTCTCACTGCACTGATTTTAAGCTGCATAAAAGTAATAAACGAATATAAAATCAGGTATTGTGGATATTTTGATATCAAGTGCAAGTCTCTCTCGAGATACAGCATCTAGGTACTTTTATATATTAACGAGAGCTATAACTTTGAAACTATCCCACATTTTTTTTAGGTATAAATATTTATTTTCAAGTAAATATGGTTATTGCGGACATTTTAGTACCAAAAGCAGGAGGGACTGAACTATTCCAAACATATTGTACGTGCTACCCATTTATCTGATCTTCTTTCACACAGATTAAGTCAAATCTAATTCGACCTTCAGGTGACACACTGCACACACACTATCTCGAACTGTAACAGACATGCCTTTGGTGCCAAAATGTCCGCAACAGCCATACTTCTATGAGACTTTAGTACAGTTATACATAAAAAATATATATATTTTTCTTCCCAAGTTTCTTCCCTCCCAAGTCTGTAAAAGTACCTACAAGCTGTATCTCAAGAACTGCAATAGATACAAACATGATTTCGATATTAGAAATGTCCACAATACCCACACACATATTCAAATTTAGTACATTGATGGGGCTGAAAATTAATGCATTTCGAGGCATAAATTAAAAATGTATTTTTGGGTAGACTTCTTGGATTTTGGGGGTGCGAGTACTACTCGTGAAGCGCTAGATGTTATAAAGTAAAGTTGTATAACTTCAGAGGTAGCAGCATGCAGCAGGATAACAAATAAAGAGCTTGCCAGACAGGTGGTGGTTGTGGTTTTTGTTAACTATGCACAAAAAGTTCCAGATATTCAGATATTCGAGTGCAATGTTAAGATGAACCTAAAATGCACAATAACCTTTACAGGTGAACTTAATTTGACCTCTCAACTTTTGAATGCACGTCCAACTTTTCAAAAGTACTGAAAAACTGGAGTACTTTTTTTTTATTTTTTTTTAGCAACTTTCTGTTCAACAATTAGCTGAACGGCAAATCGCACTTTACTTTCTATATATTGCATCACACCTTATAATCACATTCTTTAGATGATCTAATGGAGCAATTCAAGAGTGTCTCACCTCCAAGGAGATCTTTCCAAACCAGGCAAAGAAGGAGCTATAGACGGAGCGGGCATAGCCGGGAATGTTCCGGATTAGAATGAAGGCCATGATCTGTGTGTGTGTGTGTGTGTGAGCAAAGCTTTAATTTCTTACATTGAAGTTGACGTTATGTGACAAAACAGAGCAGAGATGAATTTACCTGCAACACAGAGATGTACGGATGCATCTCGTTACACTCCGATTTGTTTTTGCAGCTGCTGGCCCACACGGAATATGTCTGGAATGATGGACGAAGACATATGTTCTTTTTGTTTCTCACAACAATGACGTGATTGAGTTGACGTTTTGATTATTGTTGTTCAGAAGTGAGGTGAAAAGATTACTGGCAATAGTTTGTGTGCATAAGACATTCATTCATTCATTCATTCATTCATTCATCTTCCGTTCCACTTATCCTCACTAGGGTCGTGGGCGTGCTGCAGCCTATTGCAGTAATCTTCAGGCAAGAGGCGGGGTACACCCTGAACTGGTCGCCAGCCAATCACAGGGCACATATACAAACAAACAACCATTCGCGCACACATTCCCACCTAAGGGCAATTTCGAGTTTTCAATCAACCTACCATGCATGTTTTTTGGGATGTGGCAGGAAACCGGAGTACCTGGAGAAAACCCACGCAGGGGTGGGTATAACATGCAAACTCCACACAGGCGGGGCCGGGATTTGAACCCCGGTCCTCAGAACTGTGAGGCGGATGTGCTAACCAGTCTTGCACCGTTGCACTGTACATAAAACAATCTTGGTGAATAAGAAATCTTTTCAAATCTCAAAGCAGTAAATGAAGCTATGAGATTTATTTAGGTCAAATGTAAAACCTTTCAGGGACATTGTGGTCCATTTTAAGAACTCATTCACTCAATATGAAATATGCAAGTTGGGCGGCAGACATTTTGCACTAACAATTTTAATATTACAGGTGTCTCTCAACAAATTACAATATTGGAGAATAAGATATTAATTTCAGAAGTTAATTTTTAAAAAGTGAAACTCATTTTCTATATTAAAAATGATTTCTTTATTCTTTCTTAACATGGTCAATTTGGGGGCTTTAATCAAAATTATAAAAATAAAATCATGAAATATGTCTCTGTGTGTAGCAACATAATATGTGAGTTTCACTCTTTGAATTAACTACAGGTACTGAAATACATTGTTTTCGGAGATATTCTAATTTAGTGAGATGCACCTGAACATACATAGTTACTGCTGACTAAGTATAAATTCTCCACTTCTGTTTTCTGAAGAAAATTCAGCAATGTTGTTCAAGTCTGTGGTATTTTTTAAGAACTTTGAACAGCAGATTAAATGTCATTTACAAGACTTTTAAAATACTGTATTAAAAAATAATAATCACCAGTAAGCGCCCAAAACATTAGGCACACCTATTTAGATCCAATCCAAAATTCTGTGTTAAATTATAATATCTTAGACTTCATTTATACTTTTTTTTTTTCCAATGACACTGTCAAAGACATTCATTTAACAATGTTTACTATTACTGTGATTGAAGTTTGTAGAAGTGCACTGCATCATACTGAGAAATGTTTCGAAATGTTACCGTATCAGAAATTAAACTCACAATTACAGACACAGTCTCTAGTCTTGGTCTTAGTCTTCGTCTAATTTTGCAGGAGTTGTACAGAGGAAATGTAGAAAACGGTGAACCGACTTACGAAGAAGGTGACGACTGAGAGGAAGAGGAGCAGGTTGGAGATCCAAGTCGAGAACAGAGCTTCTCCTTTGCCTTCGGACAGCACCTGGCGCTTTTGCAGCACCAGGTAGACGAAGGCGAACAGCATCCCGTGCATCACCACCTGCGACGCAAGGCATCCGAACAAGTTCGACCCCACAGCAGTCATCAAAGCGTCTCATGATGTAAACTTACAAATCTGTCCAGCTTGAATCTGAAACCCCACTCATAGATGCTTCCATTCATTTCAAAGAGCTTAGAGAAGGGCCAAAAGGAGAAGACGCTGTCAAAGAAATCCTGCCAACACAAAGACACAATTATTGGCAAAATCCCCAAAATAGTCATCAAACTTTTGATGTTATGCTCAAAAATGGTTTGCAATTTAGTGCCATTCAAGGACTTTGTCACATGCTATGGCACAAAACTTGATACCCAAGGTCCACAATAAGTCTCAAGATTTGTGAAATATAATCCATAATCCATTTTTGTCACAATTGTTTAAATTGTTAGTCACTGACAGTAGTACATGACTAAAATGATCTGTGGAAAAAATAAAATGAATAAATCTGCCCTCTCTGGCCCCAATTTGTGCCTCTAATTTAATTTAAGGTGGTGCTATATTCAAATCTCCCATGGAGTTTTAACACTGCAAACTCCCCCTTTAAGATGCATCTTTAAATTGCATGGGTTAAAAGGTGGGGGAAAAAAGTCACTGCTTACAGAACCGAACTTTTGGGTTCTTGCGTCAGAAGAACAATAAACACAGTGATGGCTTCTAATAATTACACAAGCTGGTGATACTTCATTCGAGATGTCACTTTCACTTTGCTATGATTTTATGACAGGTGCGTGTTGGCATGTGGCTCACCTGTGAGTAAGCCAAGACGCAGATGAACCCCAGAAGCGCCAGAAACTTGACCACGACACCAAGATACCACATGCCGCTGGCTGCACATGACACAAGACCACAGTAGGCGTAAAACGCGACACATTCAAAAGTCTACAAACATCGAGCGCTTACCGTTGGCCCTCTTCTGCAGGATCTGAGGCCACACGGCCAGTGTGCCGTAGATGATGACGAACCAGAAGGTGACCAGTGGGACAAAGTAATAGAACTGGTAGGGCCTGTCCATCACCACACACAACACCAACACCAGGAAGTTCAGACGAAAAAGCACCTGCGGAAGGAGGTGTATCAAAAATAAAAACTGACAAAAATGTGACAAATGACATTTAATTACTGTTATGATTACTTCCACCATGTGTAGTCTCACCTGGCATACTCTATACAGTCCAAAGTCTCCTTTGAGCCAAAAAAAGGAAAAGTGCCCATAGCCAGTCTGGAAAAGGTAGGCGGCCACCAGCACCCGCACATGCATGTACACAGGAATGCACTGAAAGGCACGAGAGTCATTATTCAGGTATTGAAATTGCATGTGTTGGGAGTTGTACAAGGTACATTAGTGACTCACAGCGCTGGCTCCAGATATGTGATAGATGAGGATGACGAGTTGCATCCAGCCCTTCCACTCATCGGTTTGCTCTCGATTCAGTAATCTGGTCTGTGCGGAAACAACTTGAACTTAGTCTAAGTGTCATTAAATGAAGTCAAAATGGAGGCCACGTTTCACTATAAGGATGTAGAACCATGTGATTTCTCCCTTCCAATTGGTGCGTAAATGTAAAGAAAAAAAACTCTATACAAATATGATACTGCTATCTTGATATTCACTTAAATATCTTTTTTTGGAAAAATTCACTTAATACATTTTGTATTTGTGTGTTTTACTGTTCGTACCGTTCAATAAACGGCTGAAAGTACATCGCGACTCGTCCCCCCTCACACACTTTACTCGAGTGATTGTGTATCTGAAGCCCGCTTGTAATTATTTGCTCACAAAACAAAACAAAAAAACAATAACAAAAAAAGACCAAGCGACAGCTCGTGACTTCAACAACTCGCAAGTTGGGTCACTCATAAGCCAAGGTACTACTGTACTTTAGTGAGTGTGTCATTAAATTTGATAAACAAACATTTGGAACAATACTCACTAACAACAATCAGTAATTACCGTCTGACTAAACCAATAGTTAATGTCTTAAAAATGATGCCCCTGCACATGCAATGCATGCCATACCTCTTTGCTGTTTTCACTGTAGAACACTCCCAACACAAATATGTAGATGAGCGGGATGAAGAATGTTAAGTGCGTGTAGAACTTCTGCTCCTTCATGAAAAAGTTGGCCCGATCACAAAGGTAAAAATAGGCCATGATGACACCCATCCTGCACATGGCCTGGAACGGCGCCTTGAGACCCAGTGGGGCCACTGCACTCGCCGGCTTCTTCTCTTCCAGACTCTCCACGTCCGGCGGCATGGGCCGGTGGTGCCGGTTGTTGCCAAGGACGTGAAAGCCCAGGAGGATGAGGGCAGAGCCCACGAAGAAGCACGCGGCGAGATTCTGGAGGAGGTTGGGCGGCGGGACCGTCTGGCAGCAGGAGCCGTCGATGTGTCTCTGGAGCTTGTTGCACACAGCGTTCATCAGCACCATGGCTCCCTAAAAAAACATGCCATTCTATTCACATTCAAACCTATGGAGACTTTCGAGTCAATGAAGCTAATGTGGATGTTTTTGCAATGTTGAGAGGAATATGGAGTACCCAGAGAAAACCAACCCAAGCATAGGGAAAACACATTTTGATGCAGAACCAGATAAAGGTGTAGAATTCATTATGTACTGTTACAGTCAGCTGGTTTTGGCCCCAACCAAGCCAAGATCCAGCAGAAAAAAACAACTTTCCAAATGTGGTGTGGACCATATGGTTTTGAATGAATGCAAGAATGCAGCAGAACAGTGAATCTCCCTACATGTCATCATATGTTGTGGAACTCAGATTGTGCATGTTTTAATTGGTCTTATTTTTACATGGGTTTGGTGAGTGTACAGTGGATATAAAATGTCTACACACCCCTATTCAAATGCTAGGATTTTGTGATATTAAAAAAATTTGCCCAATATAAATAATTACAAAACCTTTTTTACCTTGGTTTCATCGGACCATAACAAAATCTCCCGAAGGCATGTGGAAAAAAGTGTTATGGTCAGATGACCCCAATTCCGAAAGGTATGCCTGGTGCAAACACAACACTGCTCATCACTAAAAGAACACCATACCTGCAGTGAAGCATGGTGGTGGCATCATCATGCTTTGGGGCTATTTTTCAGCTGGAACTAGGGCTTTAGCCTTAATCTGCAATACAGTTCCAAATACCACTCAGCGTTTGCACAAAACCTTCAGGCTTCTGCCAGAAAGCAAAAGAAATGTCAGGAAAAGCCTTGTGGAACAACTGAAACTTATTTGGAGTTATCATTGGCACCTCAAATGGTGGCAGGTGTGCTGACTTCTGACTCCCTTATAACATGATTTTGAATGTCATTGGTTAAGTCTGAACATAACCACATCCCAGTTACAAGGGGGTGTGCACACTTGTGCAACCACATTATTTCAGTTGTGTGTTACTTCCAATCTCAAAAAGATTTTTTTTTTTCCAATTGAGTTGTAAAGGTTAAAGGTCTCATTAATGGTAACATTTTTTCCAAATGATTTATTTTAGTCTCATTTTTACGTCACAAAAACCTGGCATTTGAATTTTTGAACAGGTGTGTGTAGATGTTTTATTCACAGTGTATGTAGTAATAGTAGTACAGGGAGTCTTCAATTTATTCCAAAATTCCGTTCCTAAGCCAACGACGTGACAGATTTCTCATATCACTAACCTATGCTAATGCAGCGGCAGTCGTAAAGTCATAATTATAGTAAATAATTGTAAGAAAAATACATGTAAAACAAGTCCACGAATAGAAAATAATCAAATGGAAAAACAGCAAGTATGGCAGTTACCGAGCACCAATGGTAACCTCTGAATGTCATATGTTGGTGCCATGGTAAACTGAAGACACCTAGTATCTGTTATCATGGAACCAAATAACTAATCTATATAAGAACACACATTTTCTTTTTAACAGCTGAATGAACTTACAATATTTCTGGCGCCTTCGGGTACGTGCAGTCCATCGTCTGACTGGTTGATGGTCCCCACTGCCGCTTGGCGAGACGCAGCCAGCAGCTTGACCTGCGATCTGCTGTTACGCTTACTGGCATTAAGTGCGTCCACCGCAGCTTCGTTGTAGAGCTCCAATAATTGGTTGGTGATCACCTTCCTGTCCTTTCTCAACCCCTCCTCATTGACTGGTTCTGGAGGGTAAAATACACCTTATATAACCATTCATGCATTTTCTATAGTGCTTATCTATACTCTGGAAACAATTCACACACAATAGGCCTCATTCACTAACGGTGCATACGCACAGATTTGTGCACAAATCTGTGATTCATCAATATATTTTGTTGGTTCTCTGCGAACAAATTTAGAACCACCTGAGACCATGCGTACGCACAAATGACAAAGGATCAGCTACTAAAGATGCACAACGTATTGGAACTACAGTCATTTATAAAAACAATAATAACTTTAATGATACTATCTCAAAGCAGGAATTTGGGAGTCATTGATGAATGTCCTGAATAACCGTGAAAAGGACAACTTATCACTTTTACTCGCATTCCGTTCAAGCGCTTGTTCAGCACTGTATAAGCATGAATGTGTTGTGCAGCTGTCTGCGTGCAGTATGAAATTGTCACTCAAGGAGCAGGAAATGCAGTTGGATTGCTTGCATTCCTTGTTTTTCCAAGGCTTCAGTATTCTCATAAAATCCCTGAAATAATCTGATTTTAAAGTATGTAAATTGAGTGATTTGCACACCCATTGCCGCTGGAATAGTTGCTTGTGACGTATCTCTGAACGGCATACTGTATCTCATATATTTTCCGTCTGTTCCAATGCTAATTTCATGAATTTTATCACCTACAAAGACCTCTTTGCTGTGCTATATTTATTCTTTACTATGTATTTTGATAATGTACGCAGTGTTTGTTCATTCTCGGCTCTTAAATTGTTTATTGTACATGTATGTTTTGTGCCACATTCTCTAATTTAACTTCAGAATTAATTAAAAATGATTAACATGATTATTATACGTTGCCGGACTCTGTGTTATGCAAGCTTTCTGATGATACCCACTTCTTGAAAACAGGAAAAAGGTTAAGAAAGGTGCGAAGAAAACTGGCCGGTAGGCACGTGTCACGAATCTGTCGGTGATTTTGTGTGTACATTCAACTTGTGTGCAGAGTGACCACATTTCTATACATTAGTGTATGAGACCCAATGAGATTAACGAGCATGTTTTTGGAAATGTGGGGGGAAGCTAGAATACCTGGAGAAGACGAAGAATATGCAAACTCTTACACAGAAGGGCCTCAAACGTGGTTCGAACCCAGTGCCTCAGAACTGTTAGGCAGACATACTAACCACAATCTACCGTATCACATTTTTACACGCTCGTGTTTAGGGTCACAGGGAGCTGCAGTTTATCCCAGCTGACATCAGGCAAAAGCCAGACTATACCGTGGACCTCAGTTCACGATGGTCCCGACATTTGACACTTATAGGTTACATTGCAATTGATTGTGTTATATTTATGCTCTAGTACTATTTTTCATACAAATATTTACTGTTATTATGACTTAACTTTTACATTTACAAAGGTTTATGGGAAGACTATAGCACATTCCAAAAAATTTGGGTTACATTGGTACCTTGCTGCCATAGTAAACAGAAGACCACCTTGTATAACAGTGTATCAGTTCAACCATAACTCTGAACATGTATCAGAACAGTATCTTAGTGACAGAATGTTCTGACCCAAGTGTGGACATTTTGTGTTTCTGACTTCTCAACATTGTCGCAGAATTGAAGCACCAACGCCTTCTGCTGCTGCATTTCCAAACTTTTACCCGAGGTGGGAGTACCTCACATATGTACGAAGTTCATTGAAATGATCACATTTCACACCTGATTAGATTTTCACTCGGCTAAAATACAAAAATATGAAAACCACACAGGTAGTGGCAGTTTCTGGCATGTCATATGTGATGCTGGGGGGGTTGGCAACAAACCTTTAAGATATATTCCAGTTATAAACTACAACCACAATAATAAACGGTTAAATGGATACTTCTCTAACAATGTCAATCAAACTTGAGAATTATCTTTGTAAATTAAGCCTTGATACATTGTATTGGATCTCATTAGATTGTGCTGGTTTACTTTATTTTGTGGCCAGTAAGTACTCAGCGAGTAGTATTACATTAGCAATAGATGTCATTTGCTATGACTGCGGCAGTCACATGGCGATGGGAAATTCATCACTGTGGCGAAGGTACAAGCCAGCGGTAGTATTTTAGGGCTTGTGTTGTATTAGAAGCTGACCTTGAAGGACCCAGTAGACCTCTCCATACTGGGCCAGCCTCTCCAGGTGCACGGCCATGGCGGTCACATTGACTTTGTACTGCTGTAAAGTCTCACTGCTGCCACCGTGCAGTTTAATGGACCACTGTGGTAAGTGGAGACACAGAGAGGATAAAGACCGACTCGAGTGCTGCCTTGTTTTGAAATGCTCTGCTTTCAAGAACATACCGTTGCAGCACCGAGGATGACAACATCGGGCCTTGCTGAGCCTTCCTGCAAAGCAACAAACACATCGCAAACATTACAAAATGCTGTGGCCGACTGACTTCCAAAAATGGTAGAACATCCTCACTTACGTGTGTCCATGATACCAAACGTTCCTTCATTGAGTTATTAGCCTCTGGATACCACAGGAATTCCTAAACACAAAGAAATGCAGATGTTATCACTTCTTGTCAAATGACGGCACAGCTGATGTAAAACCATTGTACAAAAATAGCTCACCACATAAAGAGAAGAGCTCTTTTCTTCAAAAGTAATGTCCGCATGCTTCCGTCAGACATGGAAACACAAAGGGATTCTTGTTTGGAACTTTGTGTGACTTGTCAGCTGAAATCTGATATACAATTCATACATGGACTTGAATTGCACAATTACAAAAGTTTTGGTGGGGTGAGTCATCGGGCTATTGACTCAAAACTGATTCAAATATTTTGTTACAGTTTCCTCAAGTGGTTTTGCACCTCTAAAATTAATATTACCAAAACTTTCAAATCCATAGAAGCAGTGCAAGGGAGCGAGAGTCACACACCCTGGACTGGCCTGGGACCACTTCGGGTTCGCACTGGAACAACTGGATGAAGAGGCTGGGAAGAGAGAAGTCTGGACTTCCCTGCTAAGCTGCTGCCACCACGACCCAAATCCGCATATGCGGAGGAATTATTATTTTTCACTTTTGATTTCAAAACTAGCTATCTATCAATGTGTTGAATATATATAATATGATGATGAGGCGAACCTTTGAATGCTTTCACAGTCCTAACGGACCTCTGAAGGAAATCATAACTACAATCTGGCCTGCGACAAAAATGAGTTTGACAGCTCCCCAAGTACATATTTTTATTTGGTAAATCTGTACGGTGGAACTGTGAAGTGCAACACAGACCATTCTGTGATAATAGTTGACTTCCACCTTGTTCTAATTTCAAGGCTTGTTTTCCATAACATATAATGTCAAGTGAATGTGCTCAAACTGTCACCGTGATAAAAACTGAAGTTGTGTTCAGATGATGTTGCTCAAGCATACCTTCTTCCCATCTTCTCTTCGGCCAGGCTCTATAACTTTGATGAAGGAGTAAAACAGCTGCCGGATTCGGGAATCTCCGACAAAGGCCACTCGCTTTTTAGAAAGGCAGGTTTTGGCTTCACTGTCGCACAAAGAAAACCATTGTCAGCCATGCGCAGTACGCAGCTATAGAGCTACTCTTGGATATTTGCTTTGCATGCAAACATAACAGCACAATTTGTGCGACTCACATGTTTCTGTAATTGTGCATCATGCAGCCATAAGGCTGCCAAACATTCTCCCCTAAGTAACGTCCGCTGGACAGAAGCCAGTCACATGAATCACCGCCTTGGGGGGCAAAGCACAGAGAAGCTACTAGTAAATACCAAGCACAAAAGAACACTCTGCTTTCTCTAACGATCATTTCCATCAGACTGACTAAAAGCCCATTCAGAACTATCACGATCTACGGAGCATTGCCCAAAATAAAGGATTACTATGTCAAGAGACTGTCACTCATTTGTTGCTGATGGTCAACAGTGACATCATTGCATTCACTAGGCTTCTGTGATGATGGACAACAATGACACTTTTGTCTTATTTTGTTGCTGATGGACACTATGTTATGACATTTTCTCGTTTTACTTCTGTGACATAGGCAACGTTCACACTGCAGCGCATGATGCTCAATTTGGATATTTTGTTAAATCCCATCTTTTTATGTAGTCGTTCACATTACAAAAAATAAAATACAAATTTGACTTCTTATGTGAATGGAATGTGTCCGTGTAGTGACACGCATGCACACAAAACAAGACGTCACATTGCGCATGTCCAGGAAACACGAGGCGCAGTGTGCTTATAGACAATTTTTTTTTTTGGGACAATTGTGCAAAAAGATGCAGAGTCCTCTAGCACTTAGAGCAGTTTGAATGACTAATATAGCAATAGTCCGGTGCAATGACCATTGCGCAAAGGGCGCCGGGACTTCAAGGAGTGTATGCAGTTTAAAGTGACTAGTAGTGCGATAATCTGGGACAATGTTGATTGTGCAAATGTTGCAGATACTCCTCAATCAGTGTGCAAGTGGGGCAGATGCTACTCTGGCATGAGTGGCCGGTATTGGTCAACAACAGATATGCAAATAGTGCAGCGTGGCGAGACTACTACAGTGAGTGCACGAGTAATATGTAATTGGCCTGACAGAAATGTGACAACAAACTCAAGACAAAACAATTGGCAGCATGTTGCAATGGAATTGTAGGTTAGCCTACACCAAGCCTATTCATTTTACTAACGTGCTTAATTGTCTTACTAGTGAGAACAAAGCACTTACATTATGGATTTACGAGCGACTAAACGCTTAAACAACTTTCCATATGCAACTAGTGCTCTACTAGTATGCCATTACACGCGACTAGTAGAACATTTGTGTGTTGTGTAACATGTCCTATTACATATTTGCACACTTAAAACACGTCAAGGACAACTTTGGCTTACAAATACATGTTACTAGTCAGGAAAAACTGCAATAGTTGACACACTACTAGTGGAAAATGTAAATAGCTGTACTGGTTCACTAGCAGTACTTGTGGTGCGCATGTTTGCCTTACTATAACGTAGTTTTTCTATCTTGTGTCCTAGTCGTTCCACTAGTGTCGAAATGTGATACAATAGCAAAGTAAGCGTTTCTAGGAAGACCTAGTGGCTCTACTAGTGCGCTGAATTGTCTATCTAGTGAGAACAAAAGAGTATTATAAGAACATGGACCTTGAGCTGGACATTTTGATTTCAGTCGAGCGTGCTGCCAAAGAGCATGTAAACAGCGCTACCTCAACGCGGCGGCGTCGGCGGCGGCGGCGGCTAGCCAAGCTGTCTTCAAGACCGTTAGTACAGTTACGTTAGCCGGCCGGCCTTGTCGCCAATCTGCTCGGCGTCATTTTGCTTCTTTTAAAACTCCTTCAAACTAGCGCGAGCGTAACGGAACGAAACACGCACACAGCCACAGTCGAGGGTTAAGTTAGCATTAGCATGTGTTCCCGTTCCCAAGCGACGGGTCGTCCGCTTACCTCCGAAATAGCGCGAGGCCGTGTGGGATATGACCAGTACAACGACGAGCGCGAGGGATATCAACTTGGCGTTCCTAATGGTGAAATATTGGTTTATTTCTCGCTTGCCCAGGCTATAGGCCAGAAACGCCATCTTCGCTCCTCCATGACAACAAGCAGCTGTGAATTCTCCACGGACGCGGATTGCCTCCCCCCTCCCGAAGTTGAGGAAGGAAAAATTCAAACCAGTAGTAACTCAATCATAATCAATTTATGACGGGGGTGGGGGGGGGGGGGAAATAAAAACATTTAAAAAATAAAGAAAAAAGTTCCACAATAAACTCTAATGCAAAATAAATTTTTAGACAATTAATTGATGGAATAATCGATAGAATCGATTCAAATAAATATTCTATTGTGACAGCTGTACACCACAAAAAGAGTCGACTCTGTCCTGTTCTTTTTTTTCTAGCTTTTTCCGTTCTTTAGTAGCAGCAGAAAAACACCTGTTTCTGATCCAAAGGGAGAAAGGAGCTTTTTGTGAAAAGAAACAAGTCAAACAGAACAGTGACTTAGATGCTAATATTTTTTTGCTTTTGTGACACGTCAAACTATAAAACAACAAAAGTAAGACCGAAGAGGGTCTTTTGACTGCAATATTTTTTATTTATTTTTTTACAGCTACACAACTAAGAAAGCTGCCATGAGCGACGCTGACTCACTGCAACTCGAGTTGCATCTTTTTTACATGGCGTTCCTCATTCACTCCATGGACTGCGTCATCTTTTCTCACGATAGCGATACCCACTTTCTCCTACCTACCACGACACATACTCTGTTTATACCATACATATGTATATACGGTACTCTGTTCGAGCTTGAGGTGCCTAAACTTGACCCACTTCCAACGTGTTGGCATTTCTCTCCCTCCTAATTGACGTGACAGGCCGAGATTCAGCCCCTTCTCTACTCAAAAGCTGTGCTGATCTCAAATCAAAAGAGACGCAACAACGCTTTCATCTACAGGGATCTATTGGTCATTAGAGTGGTTTGTCAAACACGAATTCACAGAAAAGCTTGGCAAGACTCTCCTCCACGCGTTGAATAACCTTCTTGACGTATTTGGGTCATTTTCATATTATTTGATCGGTAACGGTTAAGACATGGCCCACTGAATTTCCTTTTGAAAATCAATTATTTTTACTGACATAAGTATTTGAATTATTGGCAGTTGTTTTCTATCAAAAGGCCAAAATTGATTCTAAGAAAAAAAAAAATATCGTGTTGGAATATTTTTCATACATTTAATGCCAGAATATCTTTACTGTCTGTTAGGTGTTCAAAGTTACGTTTGATGATTTGCAACGTTTTCTGAAGATGCTAATAAAATTTTGGGATATATAGGAATTTTCTTCTATTGCTTAATGTGCATAATACGAACGTGTTTATGTCTTTACCATTGTGCACTTTTGTCTTTACTGTTATAAGAAGAAGTGTATTTCAATGGGCCACCACCATTTTCCCTGTTAAAAAGGATTGGCTTTGCTATGAATGCCAAAAATATGATTATCAGTGAAATTATCAAGAACTTTTGTGAAAATGGGACTCCAGTCCAAATATAAACCTCCGTGTCAGTGAATGTGTACAAAGATTGCCAAGTATATAAAATGAGGCTTTAAAATCGTGAAAAATAAAGCTAATGTCTCGGCTCTCAAACTCCGAAAAATGGGTACCGCTTTGTCTGGCATCTTATATGGCTATGGACGGAATCTACAAAGGCGACTATGAACTACGAAGCGCAATGCGAGCGTCCACAGAGATATTACAGATTGTATTTTCCTTTGTGAAAAGAAGCACTTCATCACCAAGCCGCCAGATTACACTCAATTAGTGTGTGGATCCATGTATGTGGCGCATGCAGCAAACATAAATACTCCAACCCCCACCACGTTGACAACGACAAACAAACAACAATCAAGAGTGCTAACACACATAACTATGTAAGGATACAGCTATTTGTATAAAAAGCAATTATGCATACAATATGCAATGAGTATGCTGAGAGACATCGCATTCAAGTATAATCTACCCGGTATCTAGTTCATATATGCTGATATTAGTGCATATGCTACTATAATCATAGATCATCAACTTTGAATTGTGTTGTTTAACGTTATGATTGTCTGCATGTTCAGTACACAATGGAAAGAGGGGATACACTGCTCTCTGGAGGTCTAAGCAGTATAGCAGCTGACAATTTGACAAATGTTACTACAGTACTTGTACTATAGGGGGTGCATTATTTCATTTTTAGCTACGCTCATTTCTGAAGGTCTGAGAAGTAGTTATTATTGGTCTCATTAAAGTTAATCACATTCACGTATCGTTGCAATGTATGCGATGATCCAAAATCATAGCAATTTATTTGAAAACCAAAGCTGTAATATGCAAGGAAAAAGCAACATGAGAGGATGTATATCTACAAGAAAAGACATGTTAGTAATCACACATTGGCATGAACAGGGTGAGCATGTTTTGACTGGACAATAAATTGTATGGGCACTGATGAGAAGCAACAATGGGGTACAGAAAACACCATAACTGTGTTTCCGTGAAGAAGAATGATGTTGAAGTCAATGACAATTCTGAAATCATCAGCCAAACTACTGACAAAACATAAGTGACACTGAATTTCGTGTCAACATGAAAGCACTTAAGTCAATGAGTAGTGTGTTTTGGAACATTGGACATGCTTTATTTCAGAACTTTTCACAATTTATTTAAACATCTCACATATACAAAATAGGTACAATAGACTTTGTGATGTCATTCTTGAGAGAGCGAGAGAGAAAGAGAGAGAGAGATGGGCCGCCTAAAATCCATTCAGAATCGGATGCGAATGGGATGTCAGTATGAATTCTGGATGTGGGATTTGAAGGGTAAAAAGCCTGAACAAAAACCCAAAACAAACTCAATTTTCAAGACAAACAAAGAACATGAAACACATACTAGACATCAGGTTTAAGGAGTATTCCACCTGCTTAATGTGGGAGCGTATCAGAGGACGATTGCAAGACTCCTTAAAGATCAATACAAAATAATACAGGAAAAAGTGGTTTTGTCCACAGCTGCATATTAGCACCATTGATCTCCCCTTCAAGTTACTGAGCACCTTCTGATACGAGACAACGCTTGAAGCGTTAGAAGCCCAAACATCTCTGTTGTGGACCCGGGGTTTTGCCTATTTAAGTACATGCATGAGGTAGTTTAAACCTTATTTTCATGGAAATTGTGGTTTTAAACCTCCTCTTTGGAAGATATACAAAGACCACAAAGTGATGCTTACTTTCAGCGTTTTTATTACACTTCTTTTATTTTTTACAAAAGGATGACATGATGTCCCACAACAAGGTCTTTTCCCGCGTTCCTTTGGGTTGCTGTATTAATTTGCATTGCACAATCGCTCCGTTCAGTCTGTTCATTCCTCTCCGATAGTTGCCCATCTTAAGCAAGTGGTTGCGCAGTGAGAAATCGGCATTTAAAAAAAAACAACACAGAAAGAAGGGCAGAGATTTCGTTTTTTCATTCTTTCTCTCTTTTGGGGGTGTTAATTTATCATGAGTCTATTTATTTGAAACAGACTGGGCCAATGTCCAAACCAAACTCCTGATCAGCTCCACCAATGTCCATAGGTGCAATGTCGAGGATGGGAAGGCGAGATGGTTTATTTGTTCTGTACTCAATCACTGTCTTGCTCCACTCACCAGTGTGTCTCTGCGGGGGTAGATGGGGAAAAAGAACCAATTTCAGAATGGTGCTACACAAGACAAAAGGCTCAGATTGTAGCCAAAACCTGCAATGACTAGTAGTCGCTATGAATTATGATGATGGAAAGAAAGAGCTACTCACAGTGCAACCGTCCTCCACCACAGAGAAGGTGAAACGGCTGTTGCCCTCAGCCCTCAGCTCCACATCGTTGGAGCCGCCAAGCACCACAGCCTTCTTCAGGCTGCCGCTCTCAGCATCCATGTAGGCAACGCTGTTCTTGCAGTGGTAGGTGATGTTCTGGCTAGCCTGGTTGGACAGCAGGCGCATGAAGGCCAGCTGGGTGGCCATGCTCTGAGAGCTGATCGTCTCCTCGTTGTAAGTGAACTGCAAAAGACGCAACACAGTCCACGTTTGTTCGGAGGTTCTACAGACGGACTGAAGATGTGGTGTTGCGTTTCGTCTCTCTGTAGCAGCTCACCTCAGTTCCGCCATTGATGGTCTCTCCGAACCAGACGTGCTTCTTGTTCTCTGTGCTTCTGAACCAGTTCTTCTTGGCAATGCTCTCGGGTTGGGCATGGATGCAAGTCTCGCGGGTGGTGAAGTCGCAGAAGACCCTGATGGCGTCATTGATGCAACCCTGGTTGGGGTCGATCCAGTAGAATCCTACAGGGTAGGAAGATTGGCAATCAGTTTCACTGCATGATTTAATGTAGGCTTTGATTTCTTGAAGATCTTCACTTACCGCTGGTCCATTCGGGGTGGCCAAGCTTGATGTCACGGCATGTGCGGGCAGGGTTCTTCCTGGATCCCTCAGGGGTGAGCAGGTTCTCAATCTGGGTGTTGAGGGACTTGATAGTGGCATCAACCTCGTAATCCTTGGCTCTCATGGAGGGCTGGTCAGCTCTGTACTCATCGTATCCAGACAGTTCATAGCCACCACCAGCAGGGCCGGGAGGTCCAGGAAGACCGGGAGGTCCAGCGGGACCCTAATGGTGATAAAAGATGGCTTTTATATGCATCTGCATTGTGTAACAGCACTCATGTATGATTGGAAAAGTTCACTGGTAAGACGAGATGTACTTACAACAGGTCCGATGTGTCCAGGGGCTCCACGAGCACCAGCAGCACCAATAGTACCATGGGCACCAGCTCGACCATCCTTACCAGGGGGTCCGTGGGGTCCGGCGGGACCCTGAAAAGGGAGGAAGCATGTTTGTCAGATACATATTTACAATACAATGTCACAATATCCCATATACAGTAACTACATATTACTTTGTGTTATATTTAAGTCATTAAAAAAATAATCAGTATGCATGGGCGTATTCATAAGTACAGTACATCAATCCTGTGTGCATCCTATCATATTGCACTCTCATTTCTATCACGTACCTGCCCACAACCAATGGTTACAATGGACACGGATGTAAGAGGAAATTACTAATCATCATTTCACTTACTCTAGGTCCGGAGGGTCCATGAGTACCAGCAGCTCCGGTGTCACCGGGAAGACCCTGAAGGGAGAGATGCATTTAAATGACATTGCAGTATAGTATATCTGTATGCAAATGTAATGGTGATATCATAAATAATTGATCATCTGGCTGTGAATGCTCTTTTATGGTGGTATGTTTCACTCACAGAAGGTCCTGGTATTCCTTGGAGACCAGGATGTCCACGAAGACCCTTCATTCCTCTGTCTCCTCTGTCTCCAGCACCTCCCTTCTCGCCACGGACTCCAGCGGGTCCCTAGAATATATACAAATATATACATGGCACCGTGTCATTTCAACATAACTGTACCCATAGCACTAAATGATATTTTATGAACATGCTTCTACAGTAAGTATTATGACATCAGTTTAATTCTCATTTATTGGAATCCCTACTGCAGTGTTATGACTAGATGATAGCTCTACTTACAGCGGCACCTCTAGCTCCAGCGGCTCCAGCAGGTCCAGCAGGTCCTGAGTGGCCCTATGGATACATGGAAAGACATATATAAAACTTTGCCACAAATACTGTGAATGTTGTGAATGATAAAAGCTGAGTGCTGTTTTTAATATGCAAGCCGAGTTGTGGAAACATACAGAATCTCCACGGTTTCCAGGTCTTCCAACAGAGCCACTGGGTCCAGCAGGTCCGGGAGCACCAGCAAGTCCGAGGGCACCAGCGGGTCCGGGGTCGCCACGGTCTCCCTGATCACAGCAGGAGCGGGCAAGTGATGGTCAGAAAAGGATGTACTGTGTATTTTCAGTACATTGTCTCTTTAGGCATAGGACTGGAGGATACCTTGATTCCAGCAGCACCAGGACGACCAGGAGGACCATCGTTACCAGAGTTACCCTGTGAATATTGTAACAGGTAACGTTTAAAACCCAAGACCATTTTCCATGACTTAATCACTAGTGTCTGTTTTTGCCATGTGAGCATAAGATGGTGTAATATATAACAGTACCTCACGTCCAGCCTCTCCTTGAGGTCCGGTCATACCGGGCATGCCAATGTTGCCAGCAGGGCCACGGCCACCAGCGGAACCAGCAGGTCCAAGTCTACCAGGTTCTCCCTAGGATGTGTCAAAATTAACAAATACACGATGAATAATGGGGGGAAAATTGTTAATTTATCAAATGATAGAACGAAACCAGAAAGGGTGTTGGTTGGATTAAGCATTTTTCTTCAAGTGACATTATATAATAATGTAAAGTACATTGCTTTAGTATTTGAAGATGTATGTTCTTGAAATGAAATACAAAAACACCTTCCATGTGGTCGTGAGATGTGCTGCAAAGAAAGGTTTGTCAAACATCAGAAAACGTCAATACTTACGACAGCACCAGGACCACCAGGACTACCACGATCGCCTCTAGCTCCGGGAAGACCAACAAATCCTTGAAGACCAAGAGGTCCAGAAACTCCAGGAGCACCAGGAGCACCCTAAACCCAAGCACAGGATCATGAAATGAATGAATGATGACTATTAACGGGGCTTCTGGCTAGGGTACTTCAACTTACAGAAGGTCCAGACTCTCCGGAAGGTCCCTTCTCTCCAGCGGGGCCAGGAACTCCAACCATACCCTGCTCTCCAGCGGGGCCAGTGGGACCAGAGTCTCCACGGAGACCACGGGGACCATCTTTACCAGAGGGACCAGCAGGTCCAGGGGGTCCGACAATACCCTGGGAGAAGGAGAATATATGAAATGTGCGTATATTCTTTTTTCTGCTTCTCAATGATCTAAGAGAAAATATACTTACAGCAGGTCCACCAGGGCCAACTCTGCCAGCAGCTCCAGGGAAACCAGTCAGACCCTATTATGCAAAAAGGCTCACATTTACAGGTATAGGGGCAGTAGTATTTTTTGGGAAAAAAAAGATCCCATGTTGACAAATCTGACTGCTTTAAAGTCCACAAATTTGACTTGTGTAGTGCATAAAATGAGAACTGATGAAAGAGATATAGGACCATGTTGGAAATTACTCCTCCTTGGCCATTTTGTTTGGAAGGCCAGGGATTATCCAACTGGAACAACAGAGCATCCCATGCACAAATTTGTTGTCATGATGTTCCTTAGAAAATTCCCATTAACTTCTCTTGATAACGTGTCTCTTAACATATGTACATACGTATACACATTTCACCCTGTTAGGTCACTGATGCCCAACTTGGGTGCCGTGGCACACTAGTGTTCTGTGAGATACCATCAGGTGTGCAGCTGAAAAATATCCAGTTTCACTTAACTCGTAAAATTATTATTTGTCAATTACAAATATATCTTTGTTCATCTATCTATACCAGCAACGTATATTGAAAGGCGGAACAATGAAATGCTATTCCACTAGGGGGCAGAAGGTACAATTAACGTGTATAATCCTGTTACTATTCATACAACAGAATAAGTCGTGGCTTACTAGGGGTCTATCAGCTGTGTGTTCAATTGAACTGATCCAGAATTCACATTGAGTAAGTCCGTTTGTGAGTAAACTCTGACAAGATCATCATTACTTTCAGTATTCATACTATTTGTGACATTTTTGTTTGGTGGAGTGCCATGGGATTTGTCCAATGTACCTGGGTGCCTTGGCGCAAGAAAGGATGCGAAGTACAGTTTTAGGTCACTGTGGTCTACGGACTGTGCTTTTTTTCTAATGACCCTCACATCAAATTAAAAACTAAAGGTAACAGAGCCTTACAGTTCATTGTACTCAGATTATAGAATACACTTCCTTTTGAGCTAGGAGCTACCTCTTCTGTGACATTTTAAAAAATCAGTTAAAACATTTGTTAAGGCAGGCATTCGAGTAATACAAGGTTATTTTTTATTTGATTTGGTTCATTTTTTTTTGGTATGAACTGTAAAATGTCACGATTCAGGATTCTATAACTATTTGAAGCACTTTGTGAGTCTTCTGTGAAATGTGTGATATGAACAACATTTACTTACTGACCAACCTATTTACAAACTTGTGAATGTAATAAGTGTGCTGATGAATAAATGATGTTGTTGTTTTTTAATACTCACCTGAGGGCCATTGTCTCCACGGGCACCAGTAGGTCCAGCAGGGCCAGAAGGACCCTGAAAGAAGGTAAATGGTCAGATTGAATTCCAGACTAGTGTCAACCAATGATTATGAATCAAAGCAGTCATTTCTTATGCACTAGCATGCAAATCTCTGACAAACCAGTTAATTTGGAGCTGTGACCTTAAATGACAACATGCATTGGTCCAGAATGAATGGTATACTCACAGAGGGTCCAGATTGTCCAGCGGGGCCAGCAGAGCCAGCGGGGCCAACATCTCCCTTTCCTCCAGCAGGTCCACGCTCTCCTCTTGCTCCGACCTGTCCGTTAGCGCCCTGTAGGGTGGAGCAACAACAGGATTGGGCTATTGTGTCGGATTATGTACTGTATATAGTCAGTGTTTATTCACAAATAATATTGTTGCCCAGACAGGGTGTGTATGAAGGTGAGAGGATGTTATCTTACAGGCGGTCCAGCGAATCCAGGGGCTCCAGCGGGTCCAACCTCTCCACGCTCGCCCTGTGTTGGAAAGAAAGACACGCGCACTCAGAAAAATAATGTATACCGATGACACTTGATTTTCTACATATATGATTTGCGATGAACATAAATACGGGGATGGATATTGATCAAAACTTACAGATGCACCACGGACTCCGGGAGGTCCAGCAGGTCCGAAGGAACCGCTCTCACCCTGCAAAGGACAACTGCTATGTAAGTGGGAATTTCACTCTGTATCATATACATATGCATGTGAAATAATATACAGTGACATTGACAATAAATATTTTGTTTGGTTTCTTCTAATGATTTGACCACACAGCAAATTGATAAGAATGCTACTTCTCATTGATGCCAACGTCACCAAAATCTATCTTGATATGTTATTTCCACTTCGTTCATGTGTACATATGCTGCACTAGATCACTAAAGACTGATATTTACCCTGATATTTAGTTGAAATGGAAAATCCTCATCAAGTGGTGTTGAATATTAAAGATGATGTGAGGTGGCTATACTGTACATCTAAGACATTCTGACAGCTTGGTCATATACTTGCCTTGTCGCCATTGGCTCCTGTGGGTCCAGGGGGTCCACTGGGTCCAGGGAGACCCTAGAAGTCAACAAGAGAAGATGGTTAAGAGGATGTATCCGACTTGAAAATTGTCAACGATGTCTATGATTTGAGTGTTAAGAGCTCGAGGATCAGAGCTGCACTTACACGCCCACCATCTCTTCCAGCATTGCCGTCGGGTCCTTTGTGTCCAACCTCTCCCTATGTGAAAACAAGTGACAGTTTGAGTCAGAGCTTCTACTGAAAATCCTATGGATGATACACGTGAATAAGAAGAGTAACTTGTTAACTTGTCATGATTTTTGATGCATACCTTCTCTCCCTTGACTCCAGCGGGACCAGCACCTCCACGCTCTCCGGGCATGCCAGAAGCTCCTTGGTGTCCAGGAGCACCAGTAACTCCAGCAACGCCAGGCTCTCCCTGGAATTGGATCGAAAAAACTAGGGTTCATTTTTGCTGTGAAGGGCAAATGACACGGACTATTTCCTTTTCAAGGTTATTTCTTTTTGCATTGAGGGTCACATACACACTTGGCCATCCGGCTCTCCACAGCAAACATTTTACCTTTCCACCATCACCACCAGGAGCTCCAGTAGCTCCACGGCCTCCAATAGGTCCCTGAGGTCCAGAAGATCCAGCAACACCGGGGTTACCACGCTCGCCCTGGAGTAGAACACAGAGGCTATCAGTGGAAAGTCTAGCAATAATGTGTGTAAGGCTTCACAAATAACAAACATCAGCCAAGTGTAGTCTGTAAAATAAAGTATATACCTTGGCACCAACAGGTCCAGCGACTCCTTGGTCTCCTGGGATACCCTGTTAGGGACACATCATGCGTTGTGTAAGCTTTGTCTGTTTGAACTGTGCATATAATATTGCCACTCTACGTGTGGTTCTGATAGATACTTACTCTGTCTCCAGGCTTGCCAGCCTCTCCACCAGCACCAGCGGGACCAGGCAGACCCTGAAAAGGTTATCAAAACACTGAGTATCACATTCACAATATATGTAGAGTGAATTGGTTGTAATTAATAAATGTATGACTGCTTGTTAGAGTCACGACATGATATAAGCATCAAACCTCCCCTAACTTTGAATCCAAAACAGAAGGTAATGTGTTGTGTAGAAATGATGCACCTAAACCAGTGATTCTTAACCAGTGTGCTGTGAGAAATCGACAGGTGTGCTGCGGGTATTTATCCAATTTCACTTAATTGGTCCAAAAATTATTTAACTACAAGTAAGTTATCTTTGATCATCTATCTATGCCAGTGACGTACAGTGACCGGCAGCACAATTAGATGCTCTTCCATTTGATGGCAGAAGGTACACAACCCACTTTTCACTTATCACTTTTTGTGATATTTTTTTTTTGCTGGTATGCCATTAGAATTGCTTCCAATGTAAAAATATGTGCCTTGGCTCAGTAAAGGTTGGGGAACACTGTCCTGAACTATTGGTAGCAAATTGCGTATGCAGACCTGGAAACCAGGAGATCCAGAAGGTCCATGCTCTCCCTTCTCACCAGGACCGCCCTGTAACAGGAAAGAGCAAAGCACTGTTAAAAATCCCACAGGAAAGTTACAGTAACATGATATCATAATACATAAATGATGGCTTTAAATTGTCAAATGGTACAAAGATACTTACAGAAACTCCCATGGGGCCAGTGGCTCCATTGTTACCATCAGGGCCAGGAGGTCCCTACACACAGAGACATGTAGACGATTACAACAACAGAGTACACGGTACATAGCAAATCAAGATTGAAGTTGTTGTAAGTTGCAGAATAACGATCTCATATGACTTACTCTCAGTCCAGTGGCTCCGTTACCTCCCTTATCTCCGGGTTTGCCAAGCTCACCCTAGAAGATATTCAATTCAACAAGTTAAGATGGCATGGCTCATACATTTTCTGTGCATCTAAGATAGATATACTTGTTCATATCCTCATTTTAGGCCTGTCCGTAGTCATCTTGTTTTTCTACTTACAGCGGCTCCCTTGGGTCCAGGGAATCCAATGTTTCCAGGCTGGCCTCTAGGTCCAGTTGGGCCGGGAGGTCCGGTGCGGCCGTCTTGTCCAGCAGGACCCTAGAGGATGAAATGATAACGATGAGCATGACCAGAGCACGGAAGCTTTTTGTGTACGTTTTGTGTAAAAGTTACTTACAGAAGGTCCCTCCTTTCCTGGGGGTCCAGAGCTTCCAGGGCTACCGGGGATACCCTGTGAAGAAAATGTTGTTCTTGTTGAATGTGTTGATTTATGGTTTTACATCTGGGTTTAATCAGGGTTTTGTTTATTAAATAATAAAAGTGGCAATATACCACAATGTCTCTATGCCACAGCTAATTTTGGAGTGTTGGCCTATCATGCTAATAAAGGAATTAGATAAAATACCCACCCTGAGACCACCAGGACCAGGCTCACCACCACGGCCAGCATCTCCAGGGGCTCCACGAGCTCCGGCAGAGCCAGTGGCTCCGCGAGCACCAGGCATGCCCTACAGCAGATGAACCATGAGGTGAAAACCGAGAAGAAAAATAGTCTCAAACGCATGTGTGGAGCTTTACTTACAATTGGGCCGACTCTTCCCTCAGTACCGGGCATTCCACGGCTACCGGGAGAGCCCTAGAGGAGGCGCACAAGGACTGTCAGGTGATCCGCAAAACAAGATGGCGTCTGATACGCCAAACACCACCAGTGACTCACTCTAGCTCCACGGCTACCAACGGGGCCGGAGGCACCGATCTCGCCAGTAGGTCCACGTTTGCCCTCCTCACCCTGAGGTCCGGGGGTTCCCTGAGGGCCAGCGCTACCCTGCAGAAGGCAGCAAATGGAGGAGAACACAATTAACCACACATCAACGTTAAAGGAAAAGACGAGTCGGATGGCTTTCAAACTTACAGGCTCACCCTTGGCACCAGCATCTCCCTTCACACCCTGAACACCGGGATCTCCCTAAAACAGACAGAAGAAAAATAAAACACCTGCATGCAATTGATATGCTGGAACCTGTGCAACTCTTTGCTCTCGTGTAGATACGATGGCATGTTTTTGTGTGCATGTTAACTTACAGCCAGGCCTCTGGGACCACCGGCACCCTGAGGTCCCTGAGGTCCAGGTCCTCCTCTGGGTCCGGGGAATCCAGGAGCTCCAGAAACACCAGAGGCGCCCTAAAAGGACAGTCATAATTGACACTTGAGTCTCACTGAGCAACTTTTTGGGGTAATAATCCTGCTATAAATGTATGATTAAGTTAATATATAGTATTTGAACACTTACAGTGGCTCCCTTGGCTCCATTCAGGCCATTGACACCAGGGTTACCCTAAGAAAAAGCATAAATAACCAATATGTAATCAACAGAAAGACATGTATGAGTAACAGAATAATTCACAGTAAATATAAATGAATTATCTATGAATTTGTCAAATCCGGCGTTACATTAAATAACCTCATGCAATTAGATCAAAAACATCGTTTATAATTTACAATTAGAATCACTTAAACATGGTGCCATAATGAGTGAAAACACAATTGAACATTCTCAGTTATTTCTAAATGACTTTTTTAGTTACCAATATTATATATATATATATATATATATTTAAAAAAAAAAGATAAATGAAAGGTGAGCAAAAGCAGGTGTACTTACAACAGGACCAACGGGGCCAACGGCACCATTGGGACCGGGCTCTCCTCTAGCTCCCTGAGGTCCAGAGGGACCAGTTGCACCAACAGGTCCAACCTCTCCCTATCAATGGCCGAAAACATACGATCAATGCGCAGAGCCTATCTTATCTGTGCCTTTGTAAGGCATAAAACGTGAAATGTAAGAATTTTGAATGAACAGCATGAACAATTACACAGAGAGTCCAATCAGTAACAGAGCAGAAGAGGGAAAGGTAATAGTGCTAAAGGAAGAGTACAGAGGAGGATGCAACACGAGGCCCACCTTGGGTCCGGGGCCACCGGGGAAACCTGGGGCACCAGCAGCACCAACGGGACCCTGTGGAAAGCGACAGCAGACACAGTCAAAATATATCGCCCCGAATATAAAGTATTATGCGCACCATAATCCAGGAAAGATGTGTGTGGCAAACAGTTTTATTCCCAAGAAGGTACTTACAGCAGCACCAGCGGGTCCAGTGTTGCCATCAGCACCACGAGCACCAACAGGGCCAGCAGAGCCGGCACGACCTCTCTCACCAGCCAGACCACGAGGTCCCTAAATGTAGGAAAGTACAGAGATCCATTCATTCACGGAATAATGAGCCGCTAATTGAGTAGAACAAGTCAAAACATCACGATGAATGAAAAATGGCATGGGCCCAGTTTTATCTGAAGGTTAAAAGTATTTCATCAAATTGTTGAGCTGGATGCAATACTTACAACAAGTCCTGGTCTTCCAGCAGCTCCGTGTGCGCCAGCCTCACCCTACATTAGCAGTAGGAAAAGGTGGATGAGAGTGAGCAAGGTATCTCACTGTATTGCTACATGTGCTTATTCATCTGCAATATCGAAAAAAGAAGAATCTTCATCCTATTTATTATGTGTTGACTGCTTTCTTACCTTGATTCCAGCGGCACCGGACTCTCCCTTGCGTCCATCCAAGCCATTGTAACCCTGAAACAAAGAAAAGGTTACGATATATGACGATATATCACATGACAGATGAATGAAATGGTGGCATGATGGCGAAGCGCTATTAGAAGGCAAACATAGCGAGGGTAGTGAATTGTGTGTTTTTTTGTTTTTTTTTAATGTTCTCAGGTTAAACGGTCATTTTAAATTTAAACGTATCAGGTTTAGTTTAATTTCTATCTTTAGTTAAGTAGTAATAAATATTGTTAAAACAATCATGCAATTAGCATTTAGCTTCAAATACATTAGAGCAAATATTGTTCCTTCTAAAAATGTTTATTTTTATTTATCTATTTATTTTTAAGGAACAGCTCTAGTTAATCTCTTCAATAGAGAAGAAGTCGCAGATTTGATCCATAATAAAAAAAAAAATCACTTTTGTGCAATTTTGTTTTCTTGTGACCCCGCTTCAGTCCAGATTGCTTCAAGTCAAGTGTGATACTTACTCTGTGTCCCTTCATTCCGGGAAGTCCAGGGGTTCCGGGGAATCCACGAGCACCCTGTAGTTCAAAACAAACACAATGTCATCCAGACATATTGGAATTGTTCAATTAATATATTGATATATTATATAAAATATTTTGGTCTGGCCAGGTGCTTTGGTGTGTTTCCCTGACCTGAACGCCGGGGACACCTCTATCTCCGGGCTTGCCAGGTCTGCCATTGTTACCCTGAAAGCGGAAAAGTGGCTCAATTTAATCACAAGAGGAAAAATAAAAAGCTCTTATCATCTGTGGTGACACGAGTGACAATACTGTTTACTTACGTCCTCTCCAGATTTGCCAGGAGGTCCAGGTGGGCCACGAGGACCAACGGGACCCTTTGACAGAAAACCAGCGCGTTTATGACGAGTTCTCCTCACATTTTGAATTTTGAGAGTCTTTTAAAGGATGATCTTACAGTCTGTCCAGGCTCGCCAGGCTCACCAGGGTGTCCGGTGTGTCCCTGAGGTCCCTGTTAGGACAAATAAGAAGAAATGTCAGCCTTCAGGCCTGATCATGCCAGCGGTTCAAGCGGAACACCAGATTGCGATCTGAGTCCAAATAATAACTTACAGAGGGTCCAGGGGGTCCGGGAGGGCCTCTGTTGCCCATCATACCCTAAGGAGAAAAACACAATCAGATGTGGTATTAAAAATGCATGTCATGTGGTGGAAGTGGAACAAAGGTCACGCAGGTTTAGTCCAATGGAGTGTTCCTGAAATGCGGCTTTGGTGCATTAGTGTGTGACAAGGCACGGGCCCTCACCATGGCACCTGGAGGGGGATCGGGAGCCTTAGCATACTGAGCAGCAAAGTTCTGCAAAAGACAAAAATAGAGTCCATTAGTCACAAAAATTCAAATGTTCCTGAAGTCACGGCATCAGCTATGCAAATAAGCTGCTGTAGCACAATAATGATTATCAGACTTTTAAAATTGTGCCTGCGAGAGCAAAAGGCTTTTGCAGTAGGCCGCAAATCGAACTCATGCAAGTTTAAGGGGAAGTGATGTCATCAGACCAAAGAAATCCAGTACAACAATTATTGTACTGACACTGTGACACACAGCTGACCTCTGACTGTGACCAATATGGATAACATCAATATGCTATTTGGGTGCAGTGTTCAGTATATGCATCATTCATTACATGTGAGGAGACATTGTGCATCAAAGTTAACATGGTGTCATTTACTTCTCTTCAGAGAATAACTTTGAACAAATAACAAAGGCAACTTACTCCTCCGAGTCCAGGGGGTCCAGGGGGCCCAGCGGGGCCGGGGAGTCCGGGTTTGCCATCTTTTCCATCAGGTCCCTGGGGACCCTAAACAACAGACAAAATGCGGCCATGAAGTGAGCGGCAAAGCTTATTCTTACTTCTTATTTACATTCAACATTTTATAATAATACTTCATAGCTGTACTGATGAGTGTATAATTGAGTAAATAATGCAATTGTTATTAGTTGAATTAAGTAAAAGCATAGCCACTATGTTGACATGGGGCCATGCAAAATGGGATGTGGCCTAATAAGGTTAGAAGGTCAAACGATGTCGACAAAGTCCAAGTCAAACATTTCTCATAACAAGCACAACAATTAAGACTTGACGCAATGTTAGAAATGTTGCAGCTTACCCTGTCACCTCGAGGTCCTTTGTCTCCTCGGGGGCCCTGCGGCAGGAAAATAAGCGAGTCAGCTTAAAACACAGACCAGATGTCTCGCAAAATAACTGCTTCAAAGCGGCTGCCCTTTCCTCTCTTAAGTTACACTAAATAGACACGAGTAAAGCACTTGATGCAGAGCAGGTACAGTACAGTAATCAAATGTGCATGTCAACAAACTTGTCCTTACAGACGCAGGACAAGCAGGTTAGGACGCATTTTCAGTGACGAGACAAAAACCAACGTTGCCCTTTGAGTTTTTCTGTGCTAAAACTCTCTATGCTCTGATGTGCCATGCTGTATGTAAGGTCTTAAACCACACATAACAACGACATCATGTGCTCACCTTCTCTCTTCCCTAGATGGAAAAGAAGATACATACATGTAAGTTCCATCTTTCACTACGTTTCATCCTCTCTGCTTTGCCTGCAAAAGCGTGAGGGTGAGGCATTTGTGTATATATACACAATAAGTCTCATTCGGGTAGAGCAGAGCAATGCACAGGTGTATCTGAGCAATAGCACACTGAGCAAACTCCTAGAGGTGAGAGCATGATAGTCCACATAAAAGTGCTTTAATATGATCATGAGACATATAGCAGACAGTCGAATGTGTGTGCTGCTGGTGACGCTGTAAACAAATTATATTTTGTGAGTTGACTTGTTTGAATGCAGAAACACCAGGAACGGCCTGTAGATTTGAATTCAAAATGCTCTTGTTGGTGTGACTTATCGACATATATGAGACTCAGATAAGTTCCCTAAATGTCTTCATTGGTTGAAGTGATGAGGAGGCAGAGGAAGGCCGCTGCCCCTCGCTGCAGCCCCCAGAAAGGATCCTTTGTGCCATGCATGCCCCTGAGTGTGCCGAGTGGTTTAAGCTTTCAGTCACACGGTCTTTAGCCAGTCGGAACCCCCACCTATCCGAGGACAGGAAGGGAGAATAACTTTGTCCGGGGGGCACAAATTTGCAAAGGCTGAGCCGTGGCTGAGATCGCTCAAATCGCACAGGACCTTACAAGAGGCGTCTTTTGCTGGGATATGTACAGTACGTGTTTTTGGGAAGGCAAAAAAGACAAGGTAAATCTATGTTATCGTCATGTGGTTATCGTTCATGTTTGCATGCGTGCGTGTACTAACCGAGACTGCAGCGTTGGACAGATGACAGGTGAAGAGGAGGGTGGGGGGAGAGAAAAGGGAACACTCCGTTAGAACATAAGCAACATAAGAGCAAAACAAAACACTTGCCAAAGAAACTGTCATTGCTACCCTCAAATCATATCTTTACATCTTTTTACAGTGTTCTGTATGCGTGTCATAAGAATGAACAAATGTGTTTCTTTCATGGAGGTTTATTTGCTAGGCACGTGCTTGTAGTTAAAGCAGACATTGTTCATAGTCCACTTTAAATGTCTTTCGACAGCAATGTCAATCAAAGCATTGCAGGCTGGTATTAAGCATGTCAAGGCTAACAAGCCCGGACAGGCAAAGACTAAAGACCTTAAGGAAAAGTATAATCAGTCATCGCAAGCAAGATAAAAACGGCAGCCGTTGTAATTTGGAAGCTGTAAGTGAAATTGATAAATACATGACATATTTGATGTATGTTCGACCTGGAAACGTTTGTTAGTCAAATGTGTATCACAGCCAGACTAAATACATTTTCCAAAGTTGTTCAACTATTCATTTGGATTATCTAATCACTGCTTTCGTCACATCTCCCAGTTCCACAATGTGCAGTTAGCACAAATGGGACACCAGAAGCATCTTGGAATGTGGACCAGCTGGTACCGCTTGGCTCTTTCTGCTTTGTTGGCCCTCCCCGTGAACTCTAAAGCGTCGTGTCCCATGTTGACCACAAGGTGGCGCAGACAGGAACAAAAAAGTGATGAGAGAAAGTTCATCTCATCCATTTAAGGTACTTAAATGTTGACACTTTCCGTTTAAAAGCACAAATCACGCATATTATTCATGAAATACAGTTGTAATTAAATAATATACAAGTTAATTTGGAGTTTAAATTGAATTATAGTAAAATTATAGATGTAAAATAGTTTAATTGCATGATCATTCAAAATAACAATATCATGTGATACTAGTCTTGTAATTTCTACTTTTCGTCAACTGGTCTCAAGTTAGTCTTCATCAAACTAGGTTCATGTGTAGTTCACACTAATGGCCACCATGGGGCGCGTTTGTCATTTTTCGTCACTAAATCTTCATCCATTGATGTCTGGATGGAACATTAAGTACAACGCCCCAAATTCTTTCTTCCCTTAACTTTAGAAGAAACAGATTTTAAATAAATCGAATTCGACTAAAAGCTTTCACGACTATTTTCTACGTCTCACTCAAAAGCCAAACGTTTTTGTTTTTTCAGGAGTGCAATGATAAACTCCTATGATAATTATTGTGTCCTTGGAAAAAAAAAAGAAGATTCCTCTGCAACACATGAACTCATTCCGTTGAGTATTTAAAGCAGCAGTGATCTTCACGATGATGTAAGTTCCAAACCAAAAGCCAAAAAAAAAAAAAAAAAAAAAAAAATCCTTAAGCAGCGTGGGTGGAAATATCCATGAGAGAAAAGAGCAGATATGGTAAAACTTACATTGACATGTTGCTAGGTATGAAGTTACTGCAAGCAGCAACAGAATCCGGGTATCCACAAAGCTGAGCATGTCTATACAGACATGCAGACTCCTTGTGCTGCTGTGCCCCTCTTTTTAAACCACCTTCAAGCAGGCATACAATTGAGGTGACGCGAGTAACTCCAAACTGAGCAGAAGCCTGCAGCCGTGATGCTAGAATAATAAAGTTCTATCAGGCCTATTTATACGGCAGGAGGGTCCCGGGTCTGCGTGTCAAAAGTCAGCCCACCGGCCAATGAGAGACGAGAAACCCAATCTGACTCCCATCCCTCTCTCCCTCGCGCAGTCATGTGGTCCTGCATCTCCCAGCCTCCTCTCCGCCGCCAACGAAGCCCGTTTGGCGAAAGAAAAAAAAAAACTTCAGCCCGTGATGACGAGTGCATGGATTTAATTAGATCCATTCTTTTTGAGGACGTGGACAGCGTGGACGTTTAAAAGGGAGAGGAAGGCCCACGTTTCTCCCTCCTTTGCGCGGCGCGGGGAGATCGGACGGTCAACTTTGCGCGTGCAAAAAGCACCCAGTGTGCGCAATGGCGAAATAAGTCGCGTTTGGATTTAGAAAACAAGTCCTGTGTGGCATTTCAGTACGTTTTATTCACTTGTGAATCGGAATTTAACTTCTTCAATGCTCCAACCAGTCCCCCCCCCCCTGCAGTATTCCAGTTTTATCTCGATTTTGGGGGGTTATAGTATATTTTGTATCATTATGCCACATACGTGCAAATTATTTGCTCTCCATATGTGGACCATGTGTTTTATGCATCTTCCCAACAATCCACGTCACAATCAAAAGCCTATTAATGGAATGCACATCAAATTAAAGTCGCTTCACACTCGAGTCTCTCTCGCTCACTCACTCTTTCTCTGCAGCTCACTTGTCCACATGACCAGACATGTCATCAACTCAGAAGAGCCATACTGTCTTTCATCATAAACATATGCGAAATAAGTTCTAAAGGCAAATCCATGCACACATATTGACAAAAAAAAAACACCAATTGATGAAATATTGTGCTAACTGCTTGAATCTGTATATAATCCCTCCAAAAGTTTATTTTTCAGAAACATTGTAGATGGATTTTATCATGGCTCTCTTGTACAAAAGAGACGGTTCGCTTCCAAGCCTCCTCCGTCCAACCAGTGAACACTCCCAAATTCACCTCAGAATTTACTTCCCCCAGTCAAGGGACGGAGATGTGCGAGGAGAAAAGAGGCAGAAGGCAGAAGGAGGGGCGAGCAGAGATGCAATATGTTTTAATGATGGCCGAGCTCCCACTCAGTGCAGAGTTACATTCTCATGTTTGCTTGAAGCGGCTCCGGGGGGAGAGAGGAAAAAAAAAAAAGAAGAAGAAGCAGACGCAGGAGAGCAAAGATGTCGGCGAAGCTCCACATCATCAGCCTTGAGCTCGTCACGTTCGTGAAACACTCCCACGTATGAGAGGCCGACAGGGACATCATTCGGGATTACCTCTCACACATACGCTACTGACATGCTTTCATACACACAAGTGAGGTTTTTAGCTCAAATACACAAATGAAACCATTTTACATACACTTGTGAAATGCTCTCAACGCACAATATCGAAACCCTGAACACATCGCACAGAAATGCGCTTGCATAATAAACCAAACTGCACGTTTCAGTAGTGTTTATGAGAGCATTATACAACTGAATGGGAGTGGAACAAAAAAAAATCTGTTAATGTGAGAGCGTTTCGCTTGCGTATGTGAGCGGTAAAAAATATCTACTTGTGTGTATGAGAGCATTTTAGCAGTTTAAATCCTAAATTATTCCCGTGATGTCCCCTCATATACACGTGGCTGTCCTTCCTCCTCTCAAAAATGTGTTCCCGGGGGTCATGACTGCGAGTTTAAGTTACCTGAGACTATGCATGCTAATCTCAGTCTCGAAGCTTCCTGGTTGAAGCTCAGTTATCAGTGGCTCACCACCACCGAACCTCAAGTCTCTGGGTTTCGTATTTCCCATCAGAAACCGAGGAAAACGCAGGGGATTTATGGGTGCAACGCATCCAGGGTGGCAGTTCAACTGTTGACCAGCTGGCAAAAGAAATAATAATAATAAAAAAAAATCATCCAATTTATGTCATTGAAAAGGCAGCACATGATGTCACGTATCATCTTCAAAATCATCTTCTTGATATACTAAAGCTCTGAAGCTAAATAGATGCACATAACTCACATCCAGTGCAAGGCAGGAGTGACATTCCTGTTTCAATTTCATTCCCCCTCTGGATAAATAAACTATCAATCAAGCTACTTACCTGCATGCCATCCATTCGAGATTGGAACCCGAAACCTTCTAACTGTGAAGCAGTTCGAATAATGGAATAATGTTGCCCAGGTGAGCTGTGTTCTCGCGGTGCTCTGATTGTCCGCAAAATAGCTAAGGCTGAATCAGCAGCACCTCTGCCGGTTGCCCCGAGGAGAGCTTTGGGACTTGTTGAATCAATTCTTCATGATCATTCATTCATCAATTGGTCAGCCATCGACATATACTATATATATAAACTAGTGGTAAAGAAAACAAAAAGGCAAGAATGAATTAGGACAAAGGAGAAACTGTTCGCCTTACTTGAATTGGGTTAATATTTTACAGTATTGTGGTACAATAGGAGTCAATTTCTGTCCCTCAAGGTGCAATATACACCAGGGCACCCGACAACTGGCTAATTTTTGGACCCCTGGGTCAATGCTTGTGATATTCACAAGTCAAGGGTAATAAATCAAGAGTGGATCTACAAAAGTTTTGAGGGTATCACCATCACGCACTGTACTTTTTTTTTTTTTTTTTTTTTCCACCCCTTACAAGAGTGAGGGGATCGGGGATGGAAAGCAGAAGCGGCGGAACCAGGGGGGCCTGCGGCCTGGAGTTCACTTACATACCTAAAGTATAATGTCCTGAACTGACTCGCAGGGAGGAGGGGGGGAACGGAAAAGATCCAAAATGGCGAGAGGGAACGGTAAAGAGGATGCAGAAGAAGGTTCAGACACTCTGCCCTCTCTGACTCCCTCAAGGAGATGGAGATGCTAATTAAAGAGTGCGCTGCATGCACGTACACACACATACGCGCGCGCACACACACGCACACACATGCACAGCAGACATTCAGGGGCGGTTGAGGTTTTCAAATTACAGTCTGTATTCTTGGTAGATTTTTCTCCTCTCTCTCGCGCTCTCTGCAGTTTTCACAAACGAGGACAGACTCTGTGATTCCGCTTTAATGTAAAGGAGCTGTTTTTTTTTTAATGTTTTTTTAAAGGAAGAGACAATTCATTGCTTACTAAAATAAAAAGCAAGCACATACATTTTTTTTAAACATATTACTCATCCATTTCCTCTTGGACCTTTTTACGTTAAAATAGTGCATCGTCAAACATCAGTGGAAAAACAGTTCTTAATAGTCAGTCCAAGACGGACAATGAACGAGGACATATACAGTGAAGTGATGAATGGAAAGAATTGAAGAGGATTGAAACCATAACACCTTATGGAAAATGAGGGGGGAAAATACCAACAAATCTGCAAAATTCAAATTGAAATAGAAAAAGAGGTTGCATAAATGTGCAACTGCAAACCGTAATGGCGCATGAAGCATTTTTACATTTTATTACAGCAGTCAATTCTCTTTTTTTTGTTGGGAGTCTCTCAGCATGTCACATGTTGACTTATTTAATATTTAGCAACTCCTCCTTGCAAAAAGGCTCCAGATCTCGTGTGTACAGCCCCCTTCAGGACACTTCAGGCAAATAGTGGTCACACCAGACCCCCCCTTATACCTTCCAATACAGTAAAACGCTAATCAAAGACACACCTGTGCAATAATCATATTGTCTAATTAGCATCTTTAATATACCACGTGGATTATCTCTGCAAAGAAGAAGTCCTCACCAACAAAGATGTAGACAGATTTGTGAACACCGTTTGAGAGAAACGGACCTTTTGTGTACATAAAAAAAAAAAGTCTTAGATGTTGATTTCTGCTCATGACAAATGGTAGCAAAAGCAAATGTGTTGCGTTTATATTTTTGTTCAGTGCAGAGCCAGGCCTTGACTCTGGCTGGATCGTCCATCCAGCCATCCAGCTCCATATTTAGCTTGTTCAGTTTGTGAATTCATCCATGTTCTACAGTAAGTTACTTAACCATCCATCCTCTCGCTTCAGCATTTTTCAAATTCACCTTTTTGCATTTTTTTTTTAATCACTAACTCCCTTTGTTATGACCTGATTTCCCACTTATTTCGTTTATTGGGGATTTTTTTTTTCATGGCACTTATAATGAGAATTAATTTTTCGCAGAGTTTCACTATACACAGTAAGACCCCGTCCCTATCCCCGCCAATGGCACAACTGTATATGGTTTATTTATGTTAGGTTGTCATTTAATCTGCATCAGAAGTCTGACCGCACAACTTGCGTTGGTGAATAAGCATGCTAAATAAATGAATGAATGAATGTTCTGTCAAGGTGATCACACGACTTCAATAGGTCACACATTTGGCACTGAAGCAAGCTCCTCATAGGAAGCAGCTACTGTCATTTGTTAGAGTGATGAAGCACCGTCACAAAGGCAGGCAGAGTCAAAGAATCCACCTCCCGACAGGCCTGAGCGCATATCAGCATGCTGAGACCGATAGCAGCATTCACCCAATGACAGACTGACTGCACTGCACCCAAGGAGAAAGCAAGCAGGACAAGTAATAAAAGGGTTTATTTTTAAGGAGCTCTAATTATATTAAGTGCTTCTGCTATAACATTCCAGTCAACACTTGTGTTTGTTGCATCTACACTATATGCTGTTTTCCAAATCTAATTCTCTCCTCTCAGTTGTTCCTTAAACTGCAACTCTGCTTCCCCCCCCCCCTTTTTCTCTGTTCCTCTACGTCTGCATCTGCATCGGGTCACAGGCTGGGGGGAGGGTGGGATGAAGGGAAGGAGGTATTATTAAAGAGCTGCTCCTGTGTCACTTTTACAGAGGGTGTCGAGAGTGAAACTCGGGAGGGGGGGTTAGAATGTACAGTATGTTGCAAAAGGCATTTGAGAAATAACATAAAGCAAGCGCAACCAGCAAGTGAACATACTGTATTGATGTGGCCCCACAGCAGGCTTTTTTTCTCTCTTATTTGTACTGTGAAAGTAGTGCAAAAGTAAAATCAATTCATCGGCATAGTTTTCCTCTCAAGGTTAAAGCTAAAGTGATGTGAGAGAAAGCGAAGAGTCAAATGCAGCAAAGTGAATTCAAAGTAGGAACCTCCCTTGGCTGGAAGTAACCCGTAGTTAGATTTGCGAGTGTGTCCACATGACTCACAGTCTGGTCAGCAAAGGCATAATAAACGTGACAGAAATATCCCTATACAATGTTGCCCGAGTCCAAGGCAGGCGGCTAATTGCTAGATAGTGCTGCGCTGTGGTCTGACAGCAGGAAAAAAAAGGGAAGAGCAAGAGAATGTCTGTGAACGCATTTCGTTTTGCTTTGAGAGATCAGTGGTGGCCACAAGGAGGAAACAGTTGTAACGTCATTCATTTCCTCCGAGTGATTGTCGTTGATTCTCTCACAGTCATTGAGTTTTCAAAACGTTTGCATACAGATAACAAGATTCATTCTCATACCTTTGGACAAATTAGACCACTCCATGAACCTAACATGTGTGAAGAAGCCAGAGTAGCCGGAGAAAACCCATTCAAGCAAATGGAGAAGACGCAAACTCCAAACAGGAATACCGGAACAGAGATTTGAATCCTTAACCTCTGAACTGTGAGCTAGATGTGCTCACCGCAATCTTTCAAAAGACAGAAAGTGGCAAAATATGCCAGATCTATCATACTGGTTACGTATGATCGTTTGACCTTTTTTAGCATTTCAAAATGAAGTGATAATAGTGTCTGGTTTCCACTTTGAGACCCACACATTAGTGTTTTCAGCTGCCATAATGCAGTAGTCATGATGTAGGCAACCTGTCAACACACTAATACAATTATGTACTTTAAGGCCTCACTTCGACATTACAACAGGCAGATCAAATTCATGTCACGGAAACAGCCCAGTGTGTACATTGATAGACATTGATAGTGTCTTGAAAAAAGACTACTAGTATCAATGTATTTTTAAAAGTGCTCTATTTAGGGGTGGTTCATTTTTTTTTGCAATCATTCCATTCCATAACTCGTAATAATTACAGTTTATGTACATACATATGCTTATAAGGATGGGCTCCACGTAAACATCTACTGTAATTAGATTATGGTAAATGATTTAAGATCACGATGCAGAAAATGTACAAGCCTATAAAGGACTTCAGGACACCTACAAATATTTTTTGTACATCGTATCACCTGCATGCACATTATTTTTTTTTTTTTGTAGGTGCAAAGTGTCTGTAGTTCATTCATCGGTTACATGTGCAAGATAGAGCAAAGATTGCTCTCTGCATTTAAGCGTCCAAGGTAGAATGATGCTGAAACTAAAGAGTTGGAATACAGTAATCCCTCGCTTCATCGCGGATCACTCATGCGTCGCAGATTTTTTTCATATTCACGTTGTGCATAATTTGCCATATCACGGGATTATGAGGGTATGCTGTAATTTTTTTTCGTGGTAAAATAAATACTTCGTACCCTAAAACATTAAAATTATAAAAAATACAAAAAAACAAAAGGAAAAATCATAAAGAGTTTAAAAGGTGTTTAAGAGTATAGAAAGTTTTTTATAAGAGTATGGTAGAGGTTCATAGGAGTGTGGGGAAGATTAATAAGAGTCTGTAGAGGTTCATACATCTTTAATACATTTTTTACAATGTGGTCGCTACTTTGCGGATTTCACCTATTGCGGGGGTGGGCGGGACCCAAACCATTTTCTATAGCTCTTTTCCTGACTGGGGTCGGCGGGCAAGCTTTAGCCTATCCCAGCTGACTTTTAGCAAAAGGCCGGATACACGTTGGGCTGGTCGCCAACCGATCACAGGCTTCCCAATATTATGAATCAAATAAAACAACTGAGGCCCTGTGCACAAAAGCGGGAACGTGACTTTTTAAACTGCACAGCAACCCAAATAGTCCACTTTAGTCGTTAGAGACTTTTGAAGTTGGCCAGTTGAGAGTTGTTCATTTGTAGTGGAATCAGCCTCTCAATTGAGCAAGAGCAGTTGGCAGCTGAAGGGTTAAGCTCAGTGAGTGGGGGATGAAATCTTTTCCGTATATTACTGCGCACATGAGGAAGACATTTAGTTCAGCTGTCTGGAGTCTCTCTCTCTCTCGCTCTCTCTTTCTCTCTTTGGCCGGCTTGAGGTGGAGAAGTTGAACGCGGCCATATTTCATTTCACATCTGGGAAAATGCACTGTGAGACCCGGATGACACACCAAGAGACACAGTAGAGACAATGCGCGCCATCCGTAACTAACCTCTACGGTAAACACTGCAGTCTGACAAAGAACATGCGAGTCAGACTAACTGGTCGAGAGAATAGTTCTAAAATACACTCGGATCATTTGGGAGTGAGATAGAGAATATGAAGGTTGACTAATGGAGATAATAAAACATTTGGAGCACCAATGAAACTTAAACTGAAGTGGAGGAAAACGTGAAAAGGAAAAGCTTCAAAGATGAACTTCAACGTTGCATTAGTTGACTCCTCCCAACACTCAGTAAGCCCCCCCCCCCTTTGAAACTCCAACAGTTTGATTTTGGTGTGATTGATGTCGACTGGCTCAACTTTCACAAGGGAGGAAACTCTTCGTTTCTTTTCCCCACTATGGAAACTCTTTGCTTTCTCTTAAGCTTCACATACAACCTTCGCACTTTTAACATTCCCCACTCCTCTGAATTTTCTGTCTGAATCTAGCAATTAACATTGTGACATTAGACTCATTTCTAAAATAAAATGACATAATAAAAAAAAACTACATTTATATCAATTTATCAACAAACTAGTTTTTTCTCAATGTCTTCATCCGAATCCTTGTCCGGTTTGCATCACCGTGGCAACCTTAGACTACAGTTGCCTCTCTAATATCTGAGGGCTTCCCAAACTCTCTGTTTGCGTTTACCACTATGGTCGCCCGATCTTATTTATCACATAAAGAACTGGGAAAAAAACAAACAACATAAATCATCTAGCACGCTTATATCCAGATACTTTCGGTGACTTTTCCGAAAATGCTACACGGACCTCCGAGGGGGCAGAGAGGTATGTAGTGGTTAGCACGTGACCCTCACAGCGTTGACGTGCTCAATTTGGCCGCAATGAAAATGAATCTTTCTTATCGTTCTATCCTAGTGTGTTCTTCGGCAAGATGCATGCACACAAAGATGTGATTGTCCGTGCGGTGCGAGTATTGGCTGACAAACAGGAGTTAAAGAGCTAAGGTCAAAGCTGAAAGTAAAACAAATAATAATAAAAAAAATGCAATACACATATACCTTCCCCCTTCATGCTTGACCGCAAACCTTCCTTGTAAGAAGCAGAGGAGCTATTTCGGAAAGACTGGTATGAAATAATCTTCCTTCATTATTCTCTGATGCTTTGTTCTGAACTACATTCCTTCAGAAGAACCATCCCTCCACAATTTGAATTGTCTTAAGGGATCATCACTGGGAAGTGTGGTGTTGATACACAGTTATCGGTTAATTCAACATAAGAGGCTTAATTATCGATTTCTGACTTAGTCAAGGGAATATTCCATTTTAACTGAGTGCAGTCATTATGACAACAAGGAAGTCAAACGAGTCCTCCAGACCGCCTCACCACTCAAATGATTTCACAGATGGAGAGGAAGAAAAAAAGGTGGCTTCTGGTAGCCCAGGCTCAGGCAAATTCATGCGATGAGGAGTTTTTGTTTTTGTATTTTACATTGCTATATATAGTTCTCATAGCATTAATGGTGTGATTGACAACCGTTTAAATAACCATAACATAATAGCAATCAAAACCTTTCAATCATGGTAATCAAATTGAACTCACTAAAGGCTCATGTACAGATATGTGCCAACAACTACCCCCAGATTCCAGATTCTAAACGTCCGACTCTAGCTAGTTTCGTTCTTTTTATTCTTTCAGAGAGGTATTCATTTAACAATAAGTTTATTCTTGTGGTTGGTAGTTTGCAGTGATGGAGAACTGCACTTCATCGTATCAAAATGTGACAATCATATCTCAGCTCTTTTAATGGATCTCATTAGAATTTGCAAGTTGTACCTAATGCGACGTGAGGTTTGCAAGAAAATGTATGTGAACCCTTTGGAATGTCCTGAATTTCTGCATGAATTGGTCATAATGTGGGTTTGGTGCTGGTGTGCAGTGCCTTTGGTGTGTTCCTTCCAAACACCTCAAGTTCGATTTACTCTCTCCCCACAAAAGTTTTCAAGTAGTGCTGTGGAACATTCAGGCGCTCTTTTGCAACATTTAAACCTAGAGCAATGTATTTTTTTCAGGAAAGCAGTAGATTCCTCTGTGATGTCGTCCAATGACATCCATTCTTGTTTAATGTTTTGTAGATTTGTCAACAGAGATGTTAGCATGTGCAAGAGATTTCTGTAAGACTTCAGCCGACACTCGAGGATTTTTTTTCCACCTCATTTGAGCATTGTGAGCTGTGCTCTTGCAGTCGTCTTTAACAGGACGGCCACTCCTAGGGAGAGTAGCGACAGTTCTGAACACAGACTGACTTTTAGAGTTACTTCTGTGACCCTTTGCAGCTTCGGGAAAGTGAACAACTTTTAATTGTAGGTATTCTGGAAGCTCTTTTGTGTGAGGCATAGTTCACATTGGGCAGTGCTTCTAAAAATAGAATGGAATACAAAACTCAAAACGAGTGTGTGTTTTTAAAGGGCAGGGCAGCTTTAGCTTTAACCAACACTTCCAATCTAATCACACTGATTAGACTCTAGGTTGGCGGACTAATTCCAAAGGATTCACATACTTTTTCTCGCAACGGTATGCAACACCCTTAGAGTAGCTACTAGGACAATCAATTGGATTGCAATAAGGCTCACTTGAGATGTGTCTGTTGCTGTAATCAACCCCCTCAACAGGCTTGTGCCTTTTCTACGCTGTGAGCCTGAATGAGAAGTTGATGAGTTGAGGTGTCTGCCACCTGCTACCCTTCAAACCTCCACCTGCCCCGTAAAACACCTGCTGGGTGCCTGCGGAGGGCAATCAGCCTCTTTCCCCTTTTGCCAAACGTGTTCTAGAAAAAAACACATCGCTCGAGGAATAAGACAGACAAAAAAAAAACAAAAAAAAAACGTTTGTCTGAATTCAAATGAACAACTTGACTTATTGGAGGAAAAATCACACTGTAGAATCGTGCCCGATAGATTGAGCCACTATTGCTGTATCTTTTACTCACTTTCTATGTATGATCAGGGCTCTACTCATTATAATGTAAAGATGTTTAAACAATGTTTGCACTATTACACAAGGACATGAGAAAATGTAACTTTGTCATCAAAAAAAAAAAAAGTTAACTTAAGACCATTCAAATTGATGACTGAGTAGCAGTAACAGAGAGAGGTGTGTGCACATATGTGTGTGTATATACAGTTGAATGCCCGCCTCGTTTTTCATCACCATACACTACACTCCTGGGTTCATGTCTTTGCCTTGTATTCCTCATCGGAATCAACAGATCCGAAAAAAATAACAACTGAAACACAGAGTTCCCCCCCCCACCCTCTCCATTTGATCACGGTGTCTGTGAGCACTTTTACACAACTATTTGAGTCTGCTGCTGTGTCATTTTTTCCACCCGCTAAGCCCGTGGGAGGAGACTTTCTTTTTACAGTGGAAACAAGAGCAATGGGAGGAAGACGTCTCCTGTTGGAGGTGGAAAAAGCAACCAGTGACAGTTCAATACTAAACTAGAACTACTTATAATCAATTTGAAATCCAAAGAAAAGTCTCACACTTGCGGTTGTGTAAAGTAGCCACTATTTATTTGATTTATTTTTTTTGCTCCCAGGCTATCCCTTCATGAGCAAAGTTTAATGTATATTTACTAAATGTAAACATTTTGTTTTTGCTCACTGTGATGTGGGGTACACACATTTGATAATCGGTCTTAATTTGAGCCCGATTCACCACTTCTGATCAAAGTTAGTAAAGGAATGGTCATAGAATGTTTCCGAAAGATTATCCTGACTGATTATCCTGTGGTAATGTTTGGGTTAAGAGTGATTTATTTCCTCCTTGATTAGAAAAATCTCGTGCTGCCGAATGTAAATGTTATACCTGGTCAATGTTTATGATCACAAATTCCTATTTGCACGGTCCGGACTAAATTTGGCCGAGTCTGACTCCAAGATTGTGAAGTGAAATCAGAAAGCAACCTGAAGAATAGCAGAGCAACTGGTTGTGTTGAGTGTACCGTACGTACTATAACGTGTCGCTCAAGTGTGGGGTCTCTCACGTTATGAAAATCAGTTAAAAAGTTACAACTTGGTATGTGTGTACTCCGCTTAAGTCTAAATATTGTTGAATTCGGGTAAGTGGCAGAATGAACGCTGGACCTGTCAGTCAGTGCACAGAAATGTAAGATGTTACATCTCAAAAGATGAGAACCCTAATGATAAACTACATTCACACAAAAGTGAGGAAAAAGTAAAGTATAACAATAGTGCTGATCCTATCAAACACTACATGGGGTGAAAAGCAGGTTAATGAGAACACTTTCGGTCATTTCATTAGTGTTTATCTGAAAAAGACAATTATTAAGCATCGTACTTTTAGGAACCAGTTTAGGAAAGACTGTTTTTGTGGGGATGTTTGATTTATAGGCCATTTTCTTCTATTTTTACTTGCTGTTAGTCCAGTGACCAGTTGTCTTCATACTTGTGTCAAAAATGTGCAAACTAATAATATCAATACGAATGTTTTTATGATTATGATGATAAATTCCTGCGATTGGATGCCAACCAATTCATAGTCAGCTGGGATAGGGTCCAGCTCAGCCTCGACCCTTATGAGGACAAGTGGTAGAGAACATCGATGGATGATAAAGTCTTAAGTCCTACTGTATGTTGGATATAAGGGTAAGTAAACGGCTGACAAAGAAGGGGTTTCTCTCCCAATTGGATGGTTTTTATGGAGTGAGATCAATTTAACAACCTCCATTTTCTGAGCCGCTTCTCCTCACTAGGGTTGCGGGCTGATGGAGCCTATCCCAGCTATCTTCGGGCGGGAGGCGGGGTACACCCTGAACTGGTCGCCAGCCAATCGCAGACCTACATGAACAATAAACGCTAATTCAACTTGACTCAAACTGGTTTCTAAGCAGTGTTGCCAACTTCACAACGTTTTTGCTCAATTTAGCCACTTTTCCAAGTGTTCCCTTAGTGAAAGTTTAAATAATTAAAAAAAACAAAAAAAAAGGACTAATATCGCAAATCGAGCAAATTTTGACTCCGCACACACCGCTGTCAACAACTTAAAATGCTGTCATATTTGCCTTATAGATCAACCACTGACCTCCCCCACCCTGTTGACAAAGTACAATTAATTTAAAAAAATGTAAAATAAGTTGCCAAACACATTTAGATACTTTTAGGCCAATAGCGACTTTATTTGCTGAGGTCTCGGTAACAGCGTTCACAAGCTCCACATCATCATTTTTCTCCATACCCATAAGCTCAGTCTTTATATCTATTCTTTTCTTCTCAGCCTGTCTGAATCCTTGCTTTTAGAATTCAGTACAATCGCTATCCAGAGAAAACACTCCAAGGAAAAAGGAAAGGAAAGAGGAAGTGTTTCAGGTCCAGCGATAAACAGTTGTTAGGCAAATTGCTACTTCATTGCTCCTCCTTACAAGACTGAGAACAAGAATCACAGAGATTAGCAAATATCAAGTTTGTTTTTGTGCTATGAATAAAAACAAATGGAGGAGATTAACAATGCCCTACTATGGTAACAATACAGTCCTTCAAGCTCTATTTGTCAATTCATTCATGAGGACTGCAGGGATGCCATAAAAAGGGATCTCGAGTAAATGAGTGTGCATGCGCGCAATTAAATAATTAACTCACTTCTCCATGGGACCTTGCTGCTCAACTGGAAATGCTTTATACTTCCTGCATTGGCCACTAAATATGTTTGTCTGATATGTACATTCTTTTCTTCGTACTGTGAAAAACAAAAAAGACGCACATCATGAAATCGGATACCTACAATCGTCTAAGGGTCAAACGTATTCAACCAAACTAATCTAGGTGTGTACATTGTCATTATTTTCATACTCATTATGCGAGTGATAATGTGTTTGTGCGTCAACACCTGGAAGACATTAGGTCCTTACGGAGCCATGTGGTGGGTACGTTAGTGCTAAAGTTGCAGGGGCTGTCTTCTACACAATAAAGTCACCCCCCCCCCCAATCTGTGTGACCGTTTGGACTAGCCTGATGACATCACTGCAGGCTGGGTAGAGCGGAACCCTTGATATCTTTTTACGACATGCCAACTATCTACATTGATAGTTGGCAGAGACAGGATTCGAGATTTTTTTTCTTGAGACTATGTTCACATGTTATCTGGACATACACGTTATCAGTAAACAGACATACATACAACATCAATTGTTTGACTTTCAGAACAATAATGTTGCCTTCAGAGTTACGACATACTGAACATACTGTATGGTGGTATTTTAACAAGCTAAAATGTAAATCAACATTTTCAGGAAAAATACACCACTAAAGTTGTACAGACATGGAGAATGCCACGCGAGGCATCAGCCTATATCACAGTGGCAACTGTCCAATAGTTGGCAACTGTCCACTCACCACATTACATTGAATAAGAAGACACGAAAAAAAAGAAATAATAAAATACAAATATTTCTGAATATATGTACTGGTATAGCTATATTTAGATGAGCAGGATAAATATTATATACAGTAGTTAATGATGAGTAAAGCTGTTTCGTTCATCTGTGTTGTCTGACTTGGTGACGTGTTTTCACCCTGGGAAGCAAAAATCTTTCCCCGCAGAATCTCGTTGTACATGCGCAGTAGCTCCTTTCAATTCAAGAAATGGGAGAATGTTTGGGCGCCGCTAAATGGGTTCTACACGCAGCCCTTCCGCGTTTGGTGTTCAGTGGCTATACTGCTGTGTGTACGTGAATGTTTACATGCTCCATGATTTTGTCACTGTGGATTTTATACACAGCTGCCTATTAGACCTCAGTTTGAAAATCATTAAAGCACTAAGTCACTATTTCCTTTGGCTTTTTGTGGCGTTTTTGACACGTCGAGCATCAGCATATGCGACTTCATGTTTTATTGTTCTTTCTTACTATTAAAACATGGTTACCTTATTATTACACTTTTATGACAGTTAAGACGGTTGCTATAATAAACCTAATTATCAGAGTTTGTTATAAAAAAAAATGTGGATGAACCATGTTTTCTTAAGAACACCCTGGTATACAATAAGTCAAAAGAGGGAGAATTGTTTCCAAGGACACCCTTATAATCCTAACACCGATTAAAAACAACTCACACGTGAATCTCTAATAATCATGGGAATTATTTAGAACTCAATAAGACAAAAGACCGCGTGAAAGCCAGAAATGTGCAGAAGGAGGAATGCCAGAATTATAATTTATGTCACAATATCATCAGAGCTTTTAATTGGCCTAAAGCTACGGTATGGAAGAGTAGATGGTTTATGGCAACCTAATAATTCCTTACTAGTTATTTTGCTGAACCCCAAATCATGGGCTTACAGAGCCCACCAGTTTTAGAACTTCTTTTTGTCATTTTGTAAGGGACATCACACAATGACTAACAGTTATTTTGCCATCCAATAATAAGCTGCATGGGAGATATCAGTGTAAATTGTAACTTGAAGGACAGAAAATGATAAATGGTGCATGAGGCCAGATTTGATCCATGTTCACTTCGCCGTCAATCTTTAAATAGCGCGTGGATAAAGAGAGAACCCATTTGGACAGCCTTCACAATGAACCAAACAAACTCCCCTACCAAAGCACCAACGCTAAAACAGAAAACCCCACTTAACTGTACCCCGATTTCGAACAGTGACAAGACCCAAAGCTCACGCCAAGTAATTGGATTTCAATGTTGGGTCAAATGTTCTCAAAGGCAACCCGAAAGGGTTTTTCTGTCGATGTGCGTCGTTGAAGCCCCTAACAGACGTCGGGGGAGTGGTTTCAGAGAGTTGGACAATGATGGAAGAAATTCCATTTGAGAATTACAGATGGTTTTTTTTCCCCCCCTTCTTTCTTTTCAGCATGGCTCCTCCTTCTTTTTGGGTTTTCTCTCTGTCTCACTTGCGTTTGACGACTGCTCAATGGAAAATCACCATCACTGTGAGTAGTCTGCTCAAACGCAGCCTGTGGACTGCTGACTGGGTTATTAAGATGTATAAACAAGAACAGCCTAATAGACTCATGGCTTTATCTTCATAACATGCTATTTTTCTAATCCATTTCTATTGATGAACAACTGCAGGCGGTTCTTGTGAGTGACCAAAGTGGAAATAGACGACGAAATATGAAGAACGGATTAGCATGATTTGAGTAAGTGTAAAAAAAACAACAAAAAAACGTAGAAAAGAAAGACAGGGAGGGTGGTTTAAGTAAATAGAGGGGAGGGGGAGTTAATGGAGGAGGGCGCTTTAAGGGTAGGGCAGGCGGCCCATTACATAGTTAAAGCATGAGCACATGCCTGCTGGCTGACATCCACTGTGAACGTTTTGCATCTGGTTAGAATCTGCACTCTGCTGATCTTCTTCATCATCTTCTTCTTCTCCTTGCATTCATGTCTATCTTGAAAACAGCCTTTTTTTTCCTGATTTGCACTTTTTATCTCCCCGTCGCTAGATTGCTCTGAATTTCCTTCCATTTCTTTCTCCCTGTAGAACTTATGGATGGAATTTTAAAAAAAAAATGTGGAGGAGGCCACTATTGCTTGCAGGAGAGAGGCTCCCATTTTGTATTCTCCAAGAATCCATCCGATCAAGTGTGTTCCCTATATGTGAGAAGACATTTTTTATATTAGAGCATTTTTTCCCCTCATGGATAGACATGCATCATCACTATAACAATATATGGCTGTATAAATACAACCCGTTAAAAACTAAATACAAATTCCAATTGAGACACATTAAGGACACGTCACACATCAGATTAATAACGAAAGCTCGGCTTTTACAAAGACAATAAAACTGTGACGTATCAGTGACATATTTAATGATATATGTCATACTGAGAGGTGTGTCTATTAATTTGGTTATTTCATTTAGCGACATGATCAAAATATTAGAAACACCTCTCAGCATGGCACAGTGCAGTCGTACACCAAATACAACAATAAAATGTTTTTTTTTTTTTTAATGGTTCACATTGTGTAGGTGTACCTAATGAATGAAATGTTTTTAGAGCCATTGTTTAGTTTGTTGGTAATGTATGGTTGTTGTAATACAAACAATACAAGTTAATATAGTTTTTAGTTATGTAATAATAATTACAAAATTTGTTTTCTTACAATCTCCCATAGAGAAATATAATGATGGTGTCGCCGTCCAATAAGAAGCATCTAAAAAGTCATCAAAATTTCAAATACAAAGAAGAACCTCAATGCATTTTGTAAATGTGCTTTTCGGTGGACAGCTTACTAATACTTGTAATGTAGTTATGTCTTCTTTTTGCACAAAGTGAAGTATGAAGAAGTTCCGGTTTGATAGTAATGTCACAGAAGGCGGATGGATGGAGTTGTGTTAAACACATTGGGGGTCTTGCGCATTGGCTCTCAGTCATTCCTTGTTTGAAACAGGGCAGTGAAGCAGGTATGGACATGTCACAGTCTCTTTTAGAAGAACAGGAGCCTCCTTGCTCATGAAGAAATGAACTCTGCCTAGATGTAAATTGTCAAAGCAGGCATCATTTAGAATCCTCCCATTTTAGACTCACTTCAATACTTCCCTTCATTTCATTTTATGTTCTATATGCTATTATTATATCCTGCCACATCTCCATTTTTTTTTTACATGCTCCTTTTTTCTCCTTCCTTTCCCTCCTACTTGGCTTCGTTGACCAGATGATCTCTAGCAGCCACTCATAAAGCAGAGGAGGAGTCTGAGCAAGAAAAAAACAACATTTTCTTTTCTTTTCCCACCTCTTCTGTTTCTTTCTCTCTCTTTCTTTTTTCCAAGCTGAATTTCATGATGACCAGAAAATTCTTCCACGTGTCCACTGTGAGGTTTGGATGTGGAGGAGGGGAGGAAGAGAACATGTCTGGCTTCCCCGAACTTTCTGCTCTTTTTATCATTCTGCAAAACTTTGTATTCAAACATGCTGAGAAGCATGACTGACTAAACACATTTGGTCAAGCGAGAAGTATTAACTCGTATTAATCACAAGCATCGCTATACACCAAATTTGTGCACAACTCCAGTATATTACAAATTCCGACTATGGCGTACGATAGATTTTAAAAGGGAAAACATTAGAAGACAGAATATAGGCTGTTTAAAAAGCTTCATCTCTCAAAATCAGGGGTGAGCAAAGAAAGGGCCACATACGCACCAATATTTAACCTGGCCCACCGAGCATTTACATTATCAAAAGTCCTGTAATATTTGTTGCATTAATGTACCTTTTTTTTTTTTTTTTACCTTAAATGACGAACATTATTTATTTTGATGTTATGTTTTTTTTCCAGTTATCTCAGTGAATAATTGTCAATTGATTTATTGTAAAAAAAAAAAAGAAAAACATAACAGTTTAACGTTTAACATTTTTCATTTATTTTAAGAAAATAATTAGTTAATGAATTATGATCAAATTAACTATAAATAATAACACTTAAAATGAGTGCATTATTTGTGTATTATATTTACATACACATTTTAACATAACCTCAATGACGAATGAACTGGCCCATCTGTTCATTTAAAAAAAAAAATGTGACCCTTGAGCACATGAATGAATATAAGGTCCGAGGCAAGTGTAAGAAATTACGGTTTACAAATTGCCATCAACATGCAAGCAGCGTAAAACTTTGGGACTTGTGACCTGAGTGGCCTAAATTCTACGAGGAGGGCAGCAGTGCCTTGCCAGCAGAATGATAGAGCAGTGGTTAGCATGTCTGGCATTCAAATCTCAGTTGAACAATCTGTGTGGAGTTTGCCTGCTCTCCTGCCGCTAGACTACACAGAATCACTATTTTGTCAAAGCCATAAGGTAAGCAGAGCTGCAGTGTTAGGTAACAGTGTTACCAGCGTTAGCTTCTGATAACCGGCAGATACCCCTACTGTATGTTCAGTTAAGTTGTTCGGCTAAGTTGTCAAAATGAGTCCGGTGGGGTATTTCTGTTTGCCAATGCATCCGTTGCATGCGCCACATGCACTGATCCGCGACACCAGTGATTCCTAACGACTGTGTTGTGGCACATTCGTACGCCATGGAAACTTATTCAATTTCAGACACTCCTCAGACAATTATTATTTACGTACTAAAAATAATTCATGACGACATCATTGTTTCAATATATATACACGTGTATATATACAGTAAGTACTTTTTGTGACATTTGAGTTTGGAGGTTAGGGGTCAGAGACCTTTCATTAAGACCCCTGGGAACCGTCTTACTTAAATGCATACTGTGTCCCTTTTAAAAGTAACTCTTCACACTCAGCTTCTAACATGGTAATCGTCCTCGTCTTGACACAGAAGTGAAGATGATTCACACCCTAGTGTATGCACACTCACACCCTCAGGTGAGCGTGTGTGTGTGTAACGACGCCATGTTGCTATATTTTTTTAGCCTGTGTCAGACACGAGAAGTGGAAGAATTGGGGTTGTTTCCTCTGAATGCTCCGTCCACTCCCAAGTGTCAACACACACACACAGATGCAAATTCTTTTAACACATACACACACACTCACACAATCTGTGTTTTGTGTGTATATTTATGTGACAAAAGATGAAATGAAAGGGTGACGACCAGGATATTTATTCGGTATACCTGCTTAATATGCGTTCAAACACTGGAGTTGTATCAATAATTCTTTCTGGAACATTTTTCCATCTCATCAGGCAAACTAGGGGACCAACATTTCAATATTTCACACACTGTTCAGTGTTCCAGATTGGGGCAGAGCCGTGCCGCGTGTTGCAAAAATCTGAGTGATTGATGCCTCTCCCAAAAGGTTATTAACTGCCTATAGATGCTACTGACAACTCCTCAACTCACTTCAACATAGCTCATTGGCACCAAGATGCCACAAAATAATTCCAAAGCACTACTTTGGTCTAAATGAATCTCCTCAATTTACTTCCACATAGTTCCTTGGTATGTTGCCACCACAGAAAGTTACCACTGGAGGCAAAGAGGAAAAACTGGATGCTAACTATCAATCCATATTGCCACAAATGGCTGCTCGGGACAATATTACAATATTACTTACACAATTTGATTTTAGCCAGCAGATGCTAACACACGGTGTCAAACAATGTCATGGAAAGGATTGTGATTGACTTTGGGGATTCCGCACGACAATGCTACAACATATTTTTTACAGTTTTTAGTTTGATGCTTAATGCCAAATATGATTGGAAGAATCATAATTTGTATCAGTGCTTTAGGAATACTGATATGCAAAAGACAAATATACTAGAGTCTGAATGTGCAACCACATGAATCTGTTCTTATTCCAAGATCCACACTTCCCTTTTTCTCTTTTCCTTCTTTTTTCCCTTTGACCACTCCCTCTCTTTGTATACACAGTTATGACCTGATGATGATACTCTAACAATTATCAACATTGTTTTTCTCAGGTTGGACATTGGAAACCTTTACGATAATTTTCAGTGTTACGAGAAAGGTTTACACTAGAGTTGTAAAAAAATAAATACAAAAATAAAATAAAATTCATAATTTGCAACACTACCAGTCAGTGTGTGTGTTATCAATTGAACAGTTAAATGGTCCTGTCTTCAGGGGCCTCTCTCAATTAGATGGAAGGTTTAGTTTGCTAAAACTATGCTAGGAAATGGACCATCTTGCGCCACAAAAACTTGCAGATGACGTGGCTGGGTCGAGCTCTCTTACGCGCACTTTTCTCGTGGCTCTAACCGTTTTCTAAAAGCAAAGAGAAAAAATTCATCACAAGGCCAAGTGCAGCCAAAGCGACTGGAGCGCAGGCATTTCTTCCTTTCTGCCCGCCTACTATACGGCGTTCCAACATTGTTTAGGGAGGGACATCTCCTGCTTAATTTACAGCCTCCTCCATTTGCAACTGCAAAGCTCTGACATCTTCTCCACTTGACATTTATTCAATCTGCATTTTGGGACATTGGCTTTTGATTCAAAGTTGAGCATTTCTGTGCTTTGCTGCAACCTCCCCGATCTTTTCCTCCCTTTTGCCAGATGTGGTTCTCTTGTGGATCTCCCCCTGTGCAGGCCCCCATGATTCATTCTCCAAAGACATCTGAAAAGGTCTTAACCCACCTCCCAGCCCCCCATCCCCCCACAGACCGCTTTCCTTCTTCCACGAGCTGCTGGTTTGCCTCAGCTTGCAGAGCTTGTCACCAACAGAGGCAAGACTCAGCTGAGGGAAGGAATCTTGAAGCTCATGTGGAATCTCCATAGCCAACGGCTGGTTTTTAGTATACGTCCTACACCCCTGGTGGTCGGAAGGGGGAGAGAAGGAGGGAGAGAGGGATGAGCCAGGTGCCATCGTGGGTGTGTTCTATAGGTGGGCGGATGCACAATGTGACACCCTGAGGGAGGAAACACACTTCCCAACTTGTGGATTGACAGTAAAGGAGGCGGCGAGACACATTTTTTCCTAACTTTCACTGCTGAGAGAAGAGGAGCAAGGAAAAACTGCACTTTTAAACTCCTCCTCCTCTTTTTTTCTACATCAGTGTGTTCCCACCCTTCCCTTACTTTCCTCAAATCCCCCCTGATGCCTACTTTTCCTCCAGACCTTGTGATTGGCTGCCTCCAATAGCCATGATAATTCACTTTTGAAGACTAGACACATGACGATATTTTGGGAAAAGTTCAGTAAAAGAACTGGTACACATAGACATATTAGATATTAGCTCATAAAAACAATAAAATACACAGTCTCAATTTTATTAACAAGTGTAATGCGAAGATAATTTGAGTTGCATTAAAAAAAAATTGACATTGTTACTTGTCATCCATATGAAAACATTAAGCAAAATGTAAAAAAAAATGAGTCTTACTGTTTTACATGTGAGTCAGCTTGCAGTGTAAACAGTATTCTTCTCTTTGGAATAGGTGTTGTATAAAACAAAAACAATCCAAAGAAAAGCAAAATATACACACAGAATTACTCCTGACTTTGATGCTTAGAGATGATAAGCATAATTGGGTGACTGGGTACAGAAATAGGAGTGAACAGTAATTCACTATAAGAAGTCACATGTAAGCATGGTAGAGTAGTGGCCGGCATGTCTGCCTCGCAGTATTCAGGTTCGAGGTTCGCAACCTTGACAATGGCCTTCCTTTGTGTTTATCTTTGTCCCACGTTCCAACAACACGCACGCTAGGCCCACCGCACACCGGACGATGCGGCCGAACTCGACTTGGACTGGAGTGCCGCAAAAAAATGACACCTGGCGACTCGCGCCCACACATGGAGCGATTTAAACTCCCAGCCTGTATAGGCTTTGGAGGCTCCACATATAGTACATTTTACTGTATCAGATTTATTAAAGCATAAAAGATAAGAGGGTTGCCTCAGTGGGTGAAAATAAAAGCAAGAGTGGCTAAACTCCCCACCATCCATTTGAATATACTCGGCATGCGACTTAATCACTTTTGGCGACAATGAAAGCAACAGGTACAAATGAAATTATAAATATTGTGAACTATTGTTGTAAAACAATATGTATAAAGTTTATATACTATATTTGTACAGCTCGGCGGTGGAGCGGCGGCCGGCTGGGGCTCGCGTGCTTAAAACCTGGAAATGTATTTTTGGCGCGTGTGAAAGCTCTCGTGCATTTTCATTGGCTGTAATCAGCAACTTTACTACATCGTACAACGGTGATTCACATTTTTAAACCGCGAAATCAGTGGCTGTTTCCCGTAGGTGAGAACACGTGTGTGCGTGTGTGTGTGTGTGTGTGTGTGAATACTCGTTTGTCTATATGTGCCCTGCGGTTGACTGGCAACCAGTCCAGGGTCAGCTAGGATAGGCTCCAGCTCATGAGCCCAATGAGAACAAGCGATATAGAAAATGGATGACCTATATGCCCTAACTTAAGGCCCAACACCATTTTGAAATCACAAACACAAACAAAATCACGCAGGTGCACAGTGTACACGGACGGACACAGATAAGAGTCCCTGAACAGGAGTGAAAGCAGTCATAAAGACACCTGTAAATCCCACCAGTAGCTCTCCGGCTTTAGATTGTCTTTACAGGCACGTGTTCTGCGATTGCCTGTTGAGAGAATCCCCCCATTTCGGCTGCAATAAAGTGTGAAATTGCCAAAGAGAGGTGAAGCCCCCAATTACCTGCCGTCTGCTCTGCAGCGAGTTTATATTTCCTCAGTGGGTCCTGCTGGAAGTCCACAGCATGAAGGAGACTAGCACTTGGCAACATCCCATCATCACACATTTGTGTCATTATATGACTTAAAAGGCATAATTTGTTGTTATGCAGTCCACACTAATAATAACTGGAAGACACGCAAGTAGAGAACAAACTCATTTGTGTATGCTAGTCAGCAGCTGTTCATGGAAAATGATGTAAAACAATAAGAATATGCCTTTGGGACAACAACAGTTCAGTAGTGACTCATATGATAATTACAAATCATTTCCTTTCTTCACATTTGATTAGGATTTACACCTAAATTTAATAGGTTCTTCCTAGGCTAAAGTGGAACTCAGCAGTGCATCCAGCATCCTTTTTCTATGACAGGTGAGTTGGACACTATCCCAGTTGACTCTGGGCAAGAGGCGGGGTACATCCTGGACTGGTTGCCAGCCAATCGCAGATTGCATTATAGCCATCGTCATGACATGCATGGCTTAGGTTATAATTTTGTCATTGCCTCATTAAGTAATACAATATCAAAATTTGCATGTGCCAGTGCAACCACATCAGTGTGCCGTTAGCGATCATCATGTGTGCCACGGGAAATTATAACATTTCTCTTAATTGGTCCAGAAATCATAATTAATTAATACAAATAATGTGTCTTTTGTTTATGTATCTATGCCGAATTGCTTCTCCATTAAATGACAGAAGGTAAAATTAACTTGTGTATCGACCTGTTGCCATTTCTGCAGCAGAATAATAGCTTTGTGTTCAACTAAACTGGCCCAGATTTCACACTAAATACATTGAGATGAGATCACCATTATTTCAGTGTACAGTATTCATACTTTTTGTGACATTTTTGTTTGATGGCGCGCTGTAACAATTTGCTAATGTAAAATATGTGCTTGGTTCAATAAAGGTTGGAAACACTGAGCTAGTGGATTAAATTCTGTGCATGTTGAATCACATGTAAAAAGTCCTATATGGCCATTGGCATTGGGAAGTAAGTTCAAATGAGTTTTAGACTCTTGGGTAGGAGGCTGAGAATCACTAGTGAGAGGTAGTTGGCTTGGTATAATACAGTGATTTTAGTCTAATTTCAAAACAAGTGACGCGCAAATTCTATGATTGGCCGTGTTAGTTGCTAAGTTTCATGTTTTCAAGGGACTAGACTCTTGAAAAGGCCAAATTGGAGTTTCCTGTCCTAAACAGGAAGTTCCATGAAAGTGGGACAGCCTGATGATTCTGATAAAGTCCGTTTGAGGGTTGTGCATTTCTATTGCATTTAGCTTGGTCTCACCAGACTAATTCATCTTTCTACTATAACAGTGAGGAGGACATTGTGGAACAGATCTTTACACGGACGTAAGCCCAATATTAGACATCTATTAATGTAGTCCTGATGGTGATAATTACATCAGATGATAGAAATCAACTCGAGTGTAAACAGTATTTAAGATCGTTTCATAATAATAATTTAGACGTAGGGCACTCTTGTTCATGTGAACCTCCTGTATGGGACACAAGCTGCTGCCACGTTGTCTCTCTCTTCTCTCTGACTCGTCCTTATTCCCTCACTCTACTTTTCTCACTACCACTTCTTTGGCCCTCTGATTATGCTGCTGTACTTTCTTTTTTTTTTTTCTTTTTTTTTTCAGCAGCAGCAGCAGCAGCAGCAGTCTCTGTATCACCCCTGGCTTATTAAACCACTATATTTATACATATCTTTTGGACACAAACGCTTAGATTAAAAGAGGACCTCTTGCCCAAACTCTTGTGCGTATACTAACAATAGGACTCATTTTGTTTAAAACAAGCACACTGTACCCCAAAAAGTCCATTTGAGTACATGTCAAGTCTTCACCTTCAGGTGTCAAGCAAGTCCCAAGTCATTTTGTTTTGGGCAAGTCAAGTCAAGTCAAGTCACAGGTTATCTCAGGTCAAGTCCTTTGACAGTGTGTGGTCTTCATAAAGAGAGAAGACCAATAAGGTCAAATAATAACATTATTGACCAATTTTTCTAACCTGTATGCATGTACAACACCTCTCAAGATAATGCACTCCAATTTAACACTCTCATAACACAACTTCCATAATCAACATGTGGTTTAATATTTGAGTATCAATCAAAAATTGTTTTACACGCCAAACAACCTCAGCTTGTTTGTTTTCTGCCAAAAAAAAAAAAAGGACAGTAAGACTACAATGGCTGTATGGAGACTATCTCAATAAATCATTTGCGTTTTGGAAATACAAACCAATGTTTTATAAATATGCAACACAATTACAAATGATTGTAGCCTGGAAGAAGAGTTTTGGTGGTACCAAAACTTAATAGTCTTTAGAGTAGCTAGTAGAGACGCATTCTAATCTAAAACATGTCAGAATGCAATTTATATGCAAATACTGTACACCAAAAATAAGATAGATAAATATGAATCCCATTTGCAAGTTTGGTGTACAATACTGGTATTTTCGCGTAAAAACTATCGGCAGCTGAGAGATGAAGAAGACATCCATCCATTTTCTTTAGCACTTGTCCTCAATAGGGTCACGGGTGGGCTGGAGCCTACTTTGAACAGCTCGCCGGTCATTTGCACGGCACGCTTACGTGCACACCTATGGACAATTTCGAATCCAGAGCCGAGATTCGAACCCCTAACCTTAGAACTGTCAGGCCGACTTTCCGACCACTACCACACTGTGCTGCCATGACAAAGACAAATTTCTTTTTTTAAATTGAGATTATAGTATTGTATTTATAAAGTAGTAGTATGTAGTAGAGTATTCATGAAGTGCTGGTAACAGTGTTGAGACTGTACTCTAGCGAACATTTCTGTTGTTTATCGGTCGACCTGCCCATCGCAACAATTGAATAGAAAGTTATCCTTTTACCATTTCAACTCAAATGCCTTTGGTAGCCAGTTGAGAACTACGCAGAGTCCAAAACGCCTCCCACAATCCTTTGGACATCTGCAGAAGAAAAAAAAAAAAAAAAAAAAAACTCCTTCTCTTTAAATAAACTGTTAAAACTGTTGTTAAACTGTGAATATGAACATAAGATGCAACATTACGGAGTAGCAAAGCTTCAGTCAGCCTTTTTCTGTTGGTGCTTTGCCAAAGAAACAGTTTGTAGGACCCGCCTTAAGGCTTTCTTTTCTATACATCTTCACTAACACACTTGATTTTCCTCCTCTTGTTTTTTGTTTTCAGGCAAAGGATTGGATCGTTTGGACTTTCTCCCTGATTATGCTTCATGAGTGAGAGAGTAGCATCCTCTTCTGGTTGAAATGTTGAACAAACAAGACTGTTCTCATCCTGGATACATATTATTCATTTATTGCTTACTCAATATGTACGTATTATACTCCATTTATTCTATATCACTGTTTTTATGAATGTACTACTGCGGCACGGTCTGATCGATTTAAGGGCAAATTTGGGATCTGCCGTCGTAAACTGAGGACCTCCTGTAATGTAATTCGACGCCACTAGAGTGCGGTATTGCACTTTCGGTTATCAACAATTGACACGCTTCAAAATGTAAAAATACAAACTGTTATTTTGTAAGCAAATGACTCATTGGGCTTGGTCAGTCCAATCAAGCCCAATTATGACACATTTCTCCATCAGAGGTTTGTTTCATATTTTGGTGCCATCATCGTCACCCTCATCGTGACAGTGCACAGTCAATTCTTTTAGGTTATTATGACATCTGTATATTTCACTTAAAGTTGAGCAAACTCAATGTGACTGGATGGATGCAGGGTGCCCTGACTGGCAACCAGGAGAATGAAATGTTTTCTGTTGTAGGTTGATAGTTTGAAAGACAAGTCACTTATACCAGGTGTTGTGTAGTAGGTCAAAATAGGTCTGGTTCAGGGACAAGCAACACCATGAGGAGAAAATATCCTGACTTTAAAATCGTATGTTTTATGCTGCAATTTCTCTGTAAAAAAAAAAAACACACACATTCTATTGCTGAGTTAGACACACAGCAAAGTGTGAACACTGTTTGCAAACACTATTTGTGGGGGTAATTGTGAGAGCATGACACAAGCAGACCCCAAAGTCATTAGTGTCCATTTGGTGTGCCGGTCGCATTCTCTTCACAGTATAGGGTGAGAAAACACAAATGTTACTGTGTTCATTTGAAGGCAAAGATCACAAACACTTTTCTTTTACATAAACTTATTTGCAGTGGTGGGTAGTAACAAAGCACAAATACTTTATTACAGCCCTTAAGTAGATTTTTCAGGTAGCTGGACTTTATTTGAGTATTTATTTCTGTGACAACTTCTACTGCCTACATTTGAAAAATGATATCTGAACTTTTTACTCTTTACTTAGTCAAAATAGGCTCATTACGTTTTTCAACTTCATTAGAAGACGACGCGACGTAAAAAAAAGGAAAGATTGCATGCGACGTTTGAGATATTAAAATCTTGGTTCAGAGAAGCAAGATATTCCCCATCCATGGCTTTATTTCAAACAACGCTGTTGGCTACAAGGGTGATGATATATGGCAAATGTCAAATCTGAAAAATATAAATACGGTTAAACTTGCATTTTTTCTATTCAATTGTCATCATTAGCAAATGTTGCATTTTTTTTTTTTTAAACTCAGTTCACAATGTTAGTAAAGCTATGTGAGCAATGTTTTGATTGCATAAAAGCCTGGGCCAATGCCAGCTACATAGCTCTTGGTTTCAAAATAAAACAAAAACAAATGGTTTTCTTTATGCCAAGTTATCAAAACAGGTATTGTGTATAACTGACTAACTAAAAATCTTTGTTTATAAAACAACAAACTGAGGAAAATTCAGCCACTTGAATTAACTGTCTTTGTTTATACACATGAAGCAGCACAACAGGGGCAGAGATTACTATAAAAGTATACAGTACATACTATAATTTGATTATATTGTATTGAACTTCGGGGGATTCGGTCATGACATTGGGGGGCATTTACCAGCAATTCTGACGATTAGTCAAGTTTATTACAACTTCCTCTTCGGTGCTGTGCATCCAATGCGAATAACTTTTTCCTCCCTTCTCCTTCTGAATGCGCACGTCCCTTTTTACAGCGAGGAACAGAAAGCTCAAATGCCGCAGAGCATTACTTTTTTTGTGGACGCCGACCCAGGCAACCTTTTGTCAATTTCTCAAGTTCCATGTGGTGTCCGAGGGCAAGATTTTTAGGCAGACACAGTCAAGTCAGGTCAAGCTAATTAGTATAGCCCTTTATCACAAAAAGAGTCCCAAAGGGCTTCGCAGGCCCACAGTTGACAAAGATTGACGACATTCCGTGATCTAAACCTCCTAATTGGGCGAGGAAAAACTAAAAACTCCATTGGGGGAGAAATAAGAAACCTCGAGAAGGTTTTTGATTAAAATGCAAAAGTAAAAAGTAGCAAATGGAATGTAGCTCAATGTAACAGTAAAAGTAGCGTTTCTTCTTCACAAAAATTCTTTCCATGAAATATTAGAATAAAAAATATTCAAAACACCACTGCGCACATTTAAGCATCTATATCTTTCTATTTATCTTGGAGTTCAAAGTAAGGCTTTGGATGATGAATAATCAGGTAACCAACAGCAAAGATAGGACACGCCGGCTCCTGCGAAAGATATGCGGAGGAGGCCTCAGATTGAACCGTTCCGCTCTGTCTCACTCGAAGCCATCAGCAGCATCAGCCAGCGCCTTGTTTTCTAACGTTATCATCAACTTTTTCAACTTCCTCAGGCCATGATGTACAAAAGAAAGAAAAGGCTGCAACATTAAGTGCATTGGGACAATACAGTAGGCTGCATTGCAAAACAGTGAGTGGCCTACTGATATACATATATAATAGATTTCGGGCTTTATTGTCATTCATAAGCCCAATTAGTTCAGCGCAATTTAGCACATTAGTTCCTAAATAACTCATTCAGTTCCACTTCATTAAACATCAGAAAAAAGAAGAAGAAAAAAACTTTGTTTTCACCACATCAAGCGATGACGCATTGTTCCCGACTTGCGAGAGGGAACGGGACTTCATTTGCACGCTGTCAGCTTAGGTCCCAACAACTCGTTCGAGTGTCGGTCGACAACTAATTAGGATGCTTTTGCGGGAATAGAGTATTTCCCTGTGTGTGCAGATGTTACAAGGCTTCAAAACACAAACACTGTCACTGTTTTTTTAAAAAAAGGAACAAACATAATCAATAACCGATGTGCTTAAAGAACACATTTTTGTCATTTTCAACAATGCACAAACATCCCTGGAAAACATTGGCGAGCTTGTTGTGCTGAAATAAGCCAAAGTTACCCAAACTTACAATAAACTAAACCTGCAAGCAATTTTTTAAAATGAAATCTTTGTAGCTCTTCCACAGGCCATAACGGCAAGGTCTTGATGGAAAAGTTAGTAGTATATTATAAGGGCATGTGTGTTTGGTGGAAATCCATATCTGGTAGATAGAGGTGTTTATTAATATACATTTTTAAAGAATAAAGACACTGCGATTAGCTGGGGACCCCGCCTGTCGCTCGAAGACGGCACACCTGCGACCCTAATGAGGACAAGCGCTATCGAAAATGCTTGGAAGAATGAAGACATTGTGGGCGCACCAGTAGAACATCTGTCTTACTTCTACTGTGTCCGTACTTATATTACTGGGTAGCCTACTATTGCAGGGAGCAATTACAGTTATATTTCAGAGTATGATTTCAAAAGGCCTTAAAAATTATGTTAACAAGCATGGCCATCATATAAGAATAATAATAGGGATTATTGTCCCTGTATGTATACATTTTTATGCTTCCAGTGTGTTCTGAATGAGCATCGTTCCATGACACATTTACGGCACACTTGCTGCCTGAAAAAGATAAATCCCTTTCTGCTACAGGGCTTCCACATTTCGGCATCGTGACAAATTACAGAACCACTCTATTCTTTTTTTTCTTTTTTCTTTTTTTAAAGAAAATGGAACAGATAATACCTGTGTCGTCTTTTTGAATCAGATTACATTTTCATACAGTCAAATTATACTTTGTGGGTTGAAAAATGGGTCACTGTGTTATGTGGCGTGATAAAAACAGCATTCATATTTGGCTGCTCGACTGGTCTCTCGCTTCTTTTTCTCTGTCTGAAGATAGCAGCTGCCTTTTGAGGGTGAACTCAGAGTCGCGCGGAGAGAGGTGTAAATTTTCCATCCTGGCTCCATATTTGCACATCGCTAGACAAGCATGCAAAGTGTAAAGCTCTACATACTCTCTGACAAGGCGCAGGTATCACAGAGACACTTTTCACCAAACGAGGAGTCCTACTCCGCCTCTCTATGCTGCACAGAGTAGTACAAAGCTTTAACAACAGCCTTAGTTCTGAAAACTTTAAACCCTGCGATCTTTTAGTCCATTATTTTGGTTTTCCATAACTTTCCATCTCATTGCTCCTATTACTATTGTTCCCATCATACAGTAAGTAGCCGTTAGCAGCGAAAACAATTTCTCTGGCCATTACGAAGCAGCAGTAGGTGACATCTGGCCAGTGTTATCAATGTCTCTCCTGCAGGATTGATACAGTAGATCAAGCTATTTGTCTATGTTTACAGCTTGTTACCACTAAAGTCGCAATAAGTATTCCATAAGCGCCACAAATCCCCAGAGGCATATTACCATAAAGACATTCATTGCACTTCTCAGCAAACAATGAATTATTTGTCAAAGGCTGTCATGCAGAGCACCGAGGTGGTGCCGGAATGTGGGCCCAGTTAGTCAATTATGGCGGGACAAAGCAAGCGGGAAGGTGACCTATTGTAAGGCGGCCAAAGTGCACTAGACCACAACTTTGGTGGACACGTATGATATAGACTGTTTTTATGTTCACATAAGGCTTCTTAATTGAGTTCACAGCAGGGTCGGATTATTCTTTTTGGCTCGTTTGCTGGAAGAACTGGAGCCCATGACAATTCTGCTCGCTCACAGAGCTGTTTTAAAAGTCTCAGTGGTGCGTCGGCACGTCCGTGATGTGGCGTCCTCAATTTTCAAAGTCATTCAAATTGTCAAGATGAGGACAACAGATGATGTATCTAGTAAATACCCCCCCCCAGGAAAAAAAAAGTTATTTTCATCTTTGTGCTCTTGGATGCTTTATGACTCATTCTTGCGAAGTTGCTCTTTTTTTCCTGCTCAGAACTTTTGTTATGCGAGTGCACATATGTAGTGAAGAGTGCTGCGTAAAATGTCTCCTGAGACAAGGTGGACCTGCTGCCTACAGCACTGTTAACAGAACAACTAAGAGATAGAATCGTTGTGGGAGAAAAAAGCAGAAAAGCCGTCTTTGTATTGTTTTTTTTTTTTAAATTAAATTATTATTATTTTTTTTTAGCACGAATAAACAAAAGTAGGGGGCGAAAGTAGTATAATGGACATGTTTGTGGTGTGTAGTGCCTGACCTTGACATTGATGATCCCCCCCCCCACCCCCCAAAAAAAAAATGAATTGATAAACAGTATGGCATTAACTTGTGATGTCGTTAAGGGTTCTGATTAATTGTATTAGGTTTGCAGCAATATTTTTTTCCTTTGTAGTAAATGGGATGATTGTGCTGATATTCCCATAGCTATTCAATTAGTCACAATTATAGGATTGCCTCAACCCCCTGATACTGACTAAGCCACAAATTATTTCATTTGAGAGTCCGTGTATGGCATTTATAATAGAAACATAACCAACTGTTTTAATGATTTCTCTGTCTCTCAGTCCCAGTCTGAATGCAAACTAGACTCGCATTAAGTAGACAAAGACAAACTAGAATAGCACTTTGTAGACATGAGACATATCACAATACAATTACCACAACATTAGGCCCCAGTGCAAGTGGACTGAAACAAATTCACACTGTTATTCAGACCCTGTGTCTGTAATGGGTCCTTGCTACGCTCAAGTGCCACCCCTCCACAAAGTTCCGTTGGTAATTGGTTGTGGAGTTGTGGAGTGTAATCCTACTAGTTTACAAACAACTAAACCTCAAGCAAAACAAGACCTTTCACACGTTAATAGTACAGACACAGCTCATGCCTTACTGTTTTAGCCTGTGTTTCAGTGGACTACTGGAATTTTTAATAGCTACATTTTTCAAATTCACAATTCAAAAACCGTGTAAATTTTTCAGGAAAAAATGTGCAAAAACCTTTTTGGGTGAGCTCATTTGATTAATTTCTCATTTGTGTATTTTAATTTATTGGTGGCTTTTTCCAAAATGTATTCAAAAGGAAACATATTCACAAATTGTGGATTCAGCTATTACCGACATTTTGGGAACCTATAATATATTAGTCGCCGAAAAACAAACTATCCTGTGTTTTTGTGCTCATTAACTTCTTTTGGGAAAACTTTTGTTTTGACATCTGGACCAACAAATTCAATTAAAAAAAAACACTCACTCATGTTAACAATGATGCTGTCAGTCAATATTTTATTTCAATAGTCAATGATGTTTTAAACCTTTGTCTAGGGACTCCATGTTACGTGTCAAACCGTGAATCAAAGTTCAATTTGAGCATTGGAATGTGGGGAACACGCTCGCATGTGGACGATAGGAGTGAATAATAACACGGTGCCAGTGGGGTGACATCTTATTTTACTTTGAGTTATAGTCTTGCTTATGAGGAGTGACGGGGATGCTCTGAGGGGGATTCAGCAACACAGAAGAGCCACCACGCTAAAAATGTCATCTTTTAAATAGCTGCATTTCTCTCTCATTTAAGCCAATTTTCAATGCTTTATACGAACGATTAAATGTCCCTGCAGCTGATACATGCAGACTGGGAAAATGCATTGCATTCATTTTTTTCTCTGGAAGAACAGACATTTTGCCTGATGCAAAATAAATGTCCTAATGTGTTTGTTAGTCACATATTCTTATCACATCTAGGATATGGCTGGAAAAAATACTTCGCGGTCAAGATTATGCTCCCTCTGACTCACCTTCTTCTTCTTTTCCTTTCGGCTTGTCCCGTTAGGGGTCGCCACAGGGCGTCATCCTTTTCCATGAGAGCCTATCTCCTGCATCCTCCTCTCGAACACCAACTGCCATCATGTCTTCCCTCACGACATCCATCAACCTTCTCTTTGGTCTTCCTCTAGCTCTCTTGCCTGGCAGCTCCATCCTCATCATCCTTCTACCAATATACTCACTCTCTTTCCTCTGGACGTGTCCAAACCATTGAAGTCTGCTCTCTCTAACTTTGTCTCCAAAACATCGAACCTTGGCTGTCCCTCTGATGAGCTCATTTCTAATTTTATCCAACCTGGTCACTCCGAGAGCGAACCTCAACATCTTCATTTCCGCCACCTCCAGCTCTGCTTCCTGTTTTCTCTTCAGTGCCACTGTCTCTAATCCATACATCATGGCTGGCCTCACCACTGTTTTATAAACTTTGCCCTTCATCCTAGCAGAGACTCTTCTGTCACATAACACACCTGACACCTTCCTCCACCCGTTCCAACCTGCTTGGACCCGTTTCTTCACTTCCTGACCACACTCACCATTGCTCTGGACGGTTGACCCCAAGTATTTAAAGTCCTCTACCCTTGCCATCTCTTCTCCCTGTAGCCTCATTCTTCCCCCACCACCCCTCTCATTCATGCACATATATTCTGTTTTACTTCGGCTAATCTTCATTCCTCTTCTTTCCAGTGCATGCCTCCATCTTTCTAACTGTTCCTCCAGCTGCTCCCTGCTTTCACTGCAGATCACAATGTCATCTGCAAACATCATGGTCCACGGGGATTCCAGTCTAACCTCAGCTGTCAGCCTATCCATCACCACTGCAAAAAGGAAGGGGCTCAGGCCTGATCCCTGATGCAGTCCCACGTCCACCTTAAATTCTTCTGTCACACCGACAGCACACCTCACCGCTGTTCTGCTGCCCTCGTACATGTCCTGTATTATTCTAACATACTTCTCTGCCACTCCAGACTTCCGCATGCAGTGCCACAGTTCCTCTCTGGGCACTCTGTCATAGGCTTTCTCTAGATCTACAAAGACACAATGTAGCTCCTTCTGAACTTTTCTGTACTTTTCCATCAACATCCTCAAGGCAAATAATGCATCTGTGGTACTCTTTCTAGGCATGAAACCATACTGTTGCTCGCAAATACTCACTTCTGTCCTGAGTCTAGCCTCCACTACTCTTTCCCATAACTTCATTGTGTGGCTCATCAACTTTATTCCTCTATAGTTGCCACAGCTCTGCACATCACCAGTACACTTTTCCTCCATTCCTCAGGCATCTTCTCACGCACTAGAATTCTATTGAACAAGCTGGTCAAAAACTCCACAGCCACCTCTCCTAGATGCTTCCATACCTCCACAGGAATGTCATCAGGACCAACTGCCTTTCCATTTTTCATTCTCTTTAATGCCTTTCTAACTTCCCCCTTACTAATCATTGCCACTTCCTGGTCCACCACACTTGCCTCTTCTACTCTCCCTTCTCTATCATTTTCCTCATTCATCAACTCCTCGAAGTATTCTTTCCATCTACCTAGCACACTGCTGGCACCAGTCAACATATTTCCATCTCTATCCTTAATCCCCCTAACCTGCTGCACATCCTTCCCATCTCTATCCCTCTGTCTGGCCAGCCTGTATAGATCCTTTTCTCCTTCTTTAGTGTCCAACCTGCCATACATGTCATCATATGCCTCTTGTTTTGCCTTTGCCACCTCTACCTTTGCCCTGTGTCGCATCTCAATGTATTCCTTTCGCCTCTCCTCGGTCCTCTCAGTGTCCCACTTCTTCTTAGCTAACCGTTTTCCTTGTATGATTTCCTGTACTGTGAGGTTCCACCACCAAGTCTCCTTCTCTCCTTTCCAGCCAGAAGATACACGAAGTACTCTCCTGCCTGCTTCTCTGATCACCTTGGCTGCAGTGGTCCAGTCTTCTGGAAGCTCTTCCCGTCCACCGAGAGCCTGTATCACCTCTTCCCGAAAAGCTGCACAACACTCGTCCTGTCTCAGCTTCCACCACATGGTTCTCTTCTCTGCCTTTGTCTTCCTAATTTTCCTCCCCACCACCAGAGTCATCTTACACACCACCATCCTATGCTGTCTAGCCACACTCTCCCCTACCACTACCTTAGAGTTGGTAACCTCCTTCAGATTACATCGTCTGCACAAGATGTAATCCACCTGTGTGCTTCTACCTCCGCTCTTGTAGGTCACCCTATGTTCGTGCCTCTTCTGGAAAAAAGTGTTCACTACAGCCATTTGCATCCTTGTTGCAAAGTCTACCACCATCTGTCCCTCCAAGTTCCTTTCCTGGATACCGTACTTATCCATCACCCCTATTACCTTCACCAACATGTCCATTACAATCTGCACCAATTACGACTCTCTCTCTGTCTGGGATGCTCAGAACTACATCATCTAGCTCCTTCCAGAATTTCTCTTTCACCTCTAGGTCACATCCTACCTGTGGGGCATAGCCACTAATCACATTACACATAACACCCTCAATTTCAAATTTCAGCCTCATCACTCGATCTGATACTCTTTTCACCTCCAAGACATTCTTAGCCAACTCTTCTTTTAAAATAACCCCGACTCCATTTCTCTTCCCATCTACACCATGGTAAAATAATTTAAACCCTGCCCCTAAACTTCTAGCCTTACTGCCTTTCCACCTGGTCTCCTGGACACACAATATATCAACCTTTCTCCTAATCATCATGTCAACCAACTCCCGAGATTTTCCTGTCATAGTCCCAACATTCAAAGTCCCCACATTCAGTTCTAGGCATTGTGTTTTCCTCTTCTCTTTCTGCCGAAGAACCCGCTTTCCACCTCTTCTTCTTCTTCTTTGACTTCGACTTCGACCCACAGTAGCTGAATTTCCAACAGCGCCCTGCAGGTTGACGGCGCCGGTGGCGGACGTTGTTAACCCGGGCCACGACCGATCCGGTATGGAATTCTTTGGATGAACGCTCATATTTGTTTGGCAAGGTTTTAAGCCGGATGCCCTTCCTGACGCAACCCTCTGCATTTATCCGGGCTTGGGACCGGCCTACAGTTTGCACTGACTTGTGCTCCCCATAGGGCTCCCTCTGACTCACCTAACTAACACAATTTCATTCTCCTCTGCAGCTCATAAAACCCATTTATGGAGGAATGAAAGGATCCCAGGCTGCACGGAAGCACATGATACTCCATTCAATATCCAAACCTTCGTATCATGACAATTTACAAGTCAGAGAATTTTTCCGCTTGACTTAAGTGTCGGTGGAGTTCTTTTAACAGTGCTTACACTTAAGAGTGTGAATGAAAAAAAATTAAATAAAATCCTCTCTCCCGAGACGGATAGTAGGAAGCGCAATAACATCCTTTTGATCTTTCCTCGCGGCAAGTTTTCCTTACACCTCTTCTCCTGACTCATTCATCGCTCCATCCTCTGGAGAAATTAGGCTGCTAAATCTGCAGAAGTATGCAGTGAGAGGTGAACACTTCTCATTTTCAGCTAATTGCGGTCCTGTCTTGCCAGATGGCAGCCATACCTTACAGGCTGGGGAGATCCTCATGCATAACGGATGAGCTTAAGATTGTTATTAGCGATGACACGACCTCGATCATGGCCATTTCTGAACCCCATCTTTTTCCCGAACTGGAGTATTAGTACACCTTGTTCTTCATCCTTTCCGTCCAAGTGTTTAAGGCATAAATGTGCCAAAGTCAATTGAAGCAATACATGTATTTTTTCTCTCTCTCACGTCCAAATAATCAGGCCGAGTTGGAGAATTTTACCTTCATTCCGATCAAAGTCAGCAAGGGCCCGCTAATCGAGTGTCTTATACTGAACGACTATGGTGGATTATGTTCGGTAATGATATATTGGTGCCATTCGCTTGTTGTAACTCTCTAAAAATAAACTTAAATTTCCATCTACACAAGATGTGTATTGGCCCATCTCAGGCATCTTATCATTGTTTTATGTTATGAAACTTCTCATTTGAGTAACAGGACTGAACGTAATAGGAGTTTTGAATCAAAAAAACGAGCAATTAAATGAAATAGCGTCACATGACATCTGTTATTTGTTTTTGTTTTTTAAGAAAATATACTTGTAAGTATAGTTGAGATTATGTAACATTTCTACAGGATTTAAATTATTATATTTCATTGTCAAGTCTAATTTCAGGGAGTGACATTGGCAACAAATTATTTTTCCAGTGTTCAAGGTAGGTAAAATAAATCTTTTAGATTTATTTATTAAGCATGCAATCAGATCAATTGAATCATGCATTCATACATTGGGACGCAAATGTCACCAATGCGGTGGAATGGCATCTACTAAATGCATTTCAGTGTGTTGCATCAGCAACAAAATAATTAATGCACTTAACCTGCAATTAGATGAAGATAAAATGAGCATTGAAACCAGTCGTGGGTGTACCCCGCCTCTAACCCAAAGTCAGCTTGGATATGCTCCAGCTCACCCATGACCCTTGGGAGGATAAACGCTATAGAAAATGTATGGACAAAAACAATCACTAATGGAAAACCCTACCCAGGTTAGGACTGGTCAACTTCTCCAGCCCTGTTCTGCTTCAACAATAGTAGCCCCACTAGAATTCCATTTAAAATTCCATTGCATGGTCTGGTTGCACCCTACATGTCGAAATTGTTACATCTTGTGATACAACAAAATCTTTTCGTTCAATAACTTTTATAAGCTTTGCACCACTACTGTACTCTGCAAAGCACCACAGAGGACAAGGCTACAAAAGGTTGTATTTATTTATTTATTTATGTATTTATTCATACGAATGAATATTATAATATTATTGGAATAGTAATATATTGCAACCTGATACATTATTCTGGAATCTATCTAGATACTGTATTACACGGTACATAGTAAACTATGTGTTTAAAACTATATGTGTGTATTGCTCACCAGTGTATGTGAATAAACAAACAGTTGCATGATGACAAAGAAACATGAGTATTCACCCGCACTCTGTCACTTTTTCTACATTTTGTTAATTATTGCCATTTTACAAATAAATCAACATCACATGTGCATAAGTGTTCATCTCCTCTGCTCATGCACAGTATGTTTCCGTGGATCCTTCTTGAGCAGTTTCCACATCTGCAGTGAATTCTATTCATTGGATATGGTACACAACTGTCTATAGAACATCGTAGAGTGGGAAAATATGCAAAGGCACTGGAGTTGTACAAAACCTGTACAGTATCAAAATGATTCCTGTATCTGTATCAATGTGAACATGACTCCTGCATTTGTATAGCCCTTAATCACAAAAGAGTCTCAAAGGGCTATTCAGCTGTAGTCTGAAATGTAACCTGCTGACTGGAACTTGTTAAGATTTCCTACGCACGAATGAATTTGTGTCGACAATGTGATGGTAAACAGACGGATAGTGAATAACGTGTTGACAGGTTAGTTTCTTTTCGTGACAATTATTTTGCTGACAGGGTAGGGTTTCTATTTGCAGCAATGTAGTGATCTACATGTCCAAGAGTTAGAGATGCAAATACTTTCACACCACACTGTTGCTAACTGGTTCAGGAGTCGCTATGCACCCAGCGAGTTTCTGCAAAGATTCGGTCCAAATGTCTTTTCCCACCCTAAAGAGCCAACTGATGATTTAAACCCTCACAGATCCACAAAGGCAAGTCAGACTCACGTTCACAGTTCAATCAATACTTCTCTTTCTTTGACCCCTGTGTCAAGGTCATGCATACTGCAATAGCGCTTGCCGGCATCCAAAGGGACGGTGGCCGGTTATGGTAGGTAGGGGCTTAGAGATGGTTAGTTATGAAATCGTGGCTTTCAATATAGCTACGTCATGATTGTCATTTTAATCTCCAATATCATAAAAACTGTCTCCTGAAACATTGGTGCAAAGTGAGTTGAGGGATGATGGCTTGGAAAATAAAAACTGTTCTAAATGGCATCTCTCGGATTCTGTAAATATGAAGGAGCACTTTTTCATTCCAAACTGCACAGAGGGATGTGCACTTAAACCCACAAATGATATTTCATGTTTGTGCTCAAGTTATGGTGGTCACGTTTCAAAATGTTCCAAGTAAACAGTGTTAATGGTGCCTAAAAGCAGCAACACGGCAATTTCAGCTCAATAATGACATTTAGTGGATATACAAAGTTTACACATCCCTGTTCAAATGCCATATTTTTGTGATATAGAAAAATTAGCCCAAGATAAATAATTTCAAAACTTTTTTCACCATTGTGAGTTATAACCTGTATAACTCAATTGGGGGGAAAAAAGTGCACACCTTCTTATAAAGAGGGAAACTGTTTTGTGTGGAGGGGATTTTTCTTCATTGCCCCAAGTACTTTTGCTACCTCAGACGCAACCCAAGAGCTGTTTCAGAAATTCCAACTCATTAGTAGTGTTTTAGTTCTCCTGTTCTGCGACCTGTTTCAGGTATTCTATTTCTTAGCTACACGAAAGGCTCTAACTATGGAAACATACTGTATTTCAGAGTGATGCAGAGGAACCACGTTGTAAGAAACATACAAATATTGTTAAATTAACTCACCAAAATGATGACTGCTATTGTCTGCTAAGGCTCCATTTTTGATACAGCTAGCTGTTGTAGTTATATTATTATTATAATAATGCATAGCCTGGGGCACATTGGAAACATATTGTGCACCCACAACCCACAATTTTAACTTACTACATTACTACAACAGCTTAACTTTATTTTGGGTTCATCGAAATAAGGGGAGTGTGTTGAATTTCATTTAACATGAGTTTTAATGTGATTGGTTATTTCTGAACATAGCCACACCCTTAATGTACTCATTTAAATAACTCTCATAGTGCCCCTGCGTTAGTGTACCTAATGAGTGAAGTTTCCTCTCCTTCGTCTTGTTCGCCAACTCGCGTTCTCCATCTTTTCGGCCCTCGTCAGCTTCCGTCCGATGACGTAGGGTCGGCTGACGTGTACAGGAAGCAACACACACACACACAGTGGGCTGATAACGCTTCACAGTATTTTTCATGACTCTTCATATAAGTTACTCACACAAAGACTGCGAGACAGCGTCAACGTCAGTGTAACACAATGAGGCGCGCCGGCTTGGGTAAGTCAAGCCCGTACTTATGTTGACCTTTTAAGGATATACATGATTTCTGCGTAGGCTACCTCGCAAGTGCCTTGCTAATGTGGAAAGTGCTTACTGGGGGCCCACGATTCCACATGTGTTTGTGAATGTGTATCGAGCAAATTAAACAACAGCCCTACTCATTGTTTAATTTCATCAAGGTGACGGAGCATCTGGGAACTATGTAGCAAGTGGCTACAGTGTGTACGAAGAGGAAAATGAACATTTACAGGAGGGACTGAGAGCCAAAGTCAGCGCTTTGAAAAGTGTAAGAAAGTCAAAACTCACAGTTTTCAAGAGTTCCGTGCTATGCGTCTCTTAAATGCTTACTTTTTGTGCCAATTTCGTACTGCAACTTTCACTTTTGTTTGCAGTTGTCCATCGATATAGGAACGGAAGTGAAGTACCAGAATAAAATGCTGGATGAGATGGTGAGTTTTCAGCTTCGTAACCAAAATAAAAGCACGACTGATTGGTCCACATGAAACTCATAACTCTACATGAGTTATTTAAGAAAGTAATAGTGAAGTAATAGTTTACTCATTTGTAACTTAAAGGAGACATAATGGAAAATATTATGTTTCCAGAGAGTCTGTTCATCCATCAATTGTAAAATTAAACAACCAAGTAAATCTTTCGCTAGCTGCCCATTTTCGAAAATGTCTGTGAGGGAGCCATGATGAATTTTGCTCCATTGTGATGTCATAATTTAACAAATTTATGTAATATTGCCTCCACATGGAATTTCTTCACACGTGCCTTGGTGGCATTTTCAAGCGACAGCGGGACTACATGGAAACACTATTGTATTAACACAAAAAGCTAAACAGAACTCCACTGTTGGATTCACAGTTATCAGCGTTATCTTCGAAGTCAGAGGACTACGAAAATTGTTAGAACTAAAGACGAGAAGCTCGGAGACACCAATGATATATTAGGACTATTTATTGAGTCTTTGTTTGTTTTTTTATAGAGTAAATTATTGAAGTGTCAGTGAAATAAATGGAAAAAAAAAATATTAACTATTAAAACTATTGGGAGTTGATAAAGCGTCCTATGAACTTATCAACCTTTTCAACGTTGGCGAAGCTCAAATCGGCAGCGCGCTCGTCCGGCTTTTGTTCTTTCCACATACAAATGCTGTACATATTTTACAGGAGTGATTAATGAACATCTTGAAGCAAGCAAGCATATTTTGTAAGTGAAGCTGTTGAAGTTGTGTTTTCTAATCAGACATAACACAGTTCAAGCAAGCAGTAGGTTGTGCTAGTAGATTGTTACTCTTGACCAGTGTCTTGCTGTGTGAGTTGAATTGTTTGGCTTGAGGATTTCTTTTGTCCCCAATTTCCACACTAGGACACGGACTTCGACTCAACAGGCGGCCTGCTCGGCGCCACCATCGGCCGAGTCAAACAGCTGTCCAGAGGCAGTCAGACTAAACTGCTGTGCTACATGCTGCTCTTCTGCCTTTTTGTCTTCTTTGTACTCTACTGGTTCATCAAGTTGAGGTGACAGCTGGATCTTGTCGGACTTTGAATGGCCCATCACACACCTCAGAATAACTTAAGTTAGCTGAAAAACTGTGTGATATGATTCATGAAAATGAATGATTTACATCCCCAAATAAACACTGCTGATGTTGAAAAATTAGATGCATGTACAGGGACTGATGTGACGAGATTCAGCATCGTACCATAGAAGATAAGTTGATTACGAGATGAGAAATGCCGTAGTTGACAAATCGAATAATGAGTGCTCTGTATGTATTCTAATCGGTTTATTATGCGACCTGCATAACATTGAATGCAAAGAAGTTCTACAATTCTCAGAGACATTTAGTTCAATTGCTTACAGGAATTAATGCGTATATTACAGACTACGCCACATATGGAGAAAAGCAGTGTAAATGTGAAATGTTTTCAGTGTAAATAAACTGTTTATGATCTTTTTACCCAATAAACAGGCGTTTCCTTCAGTTAACACTGACGCTTTTTTTTTTTCTTAAAACACAGAAAGAAAAAAATGTCGCCATGAAAAACATTTTCCAGGGATGAAAATATTTGCACAAAATCGATGCAAATTGCAAGCCTTAACAAAGTTCACTGAAGTATTCAAACATCACGTTAAATATAAGGTTTTCTTATGACCATAAAGTCAAAACGACCCGACTTCTTGTGATCTCTACATAATAGCACTTAGGTGATTAGCTCTGTTGCTCATCAAAAGGAGTTCAGTAGATCATGTTATCAAGCTAATTGATGAGAAAGTCATTGCTGACATCATTTCTTGGGTAGCGTGTCCATGAATTTGCAGATGATTCCGAGCATGACCTCATCAGCTCCTGCGCCAATGGACATTAACCTGGAGTCCCTGTGGAAAAGGCAACGTTAGTAAAAAGGAAGTTTTGTGTTATCATGTACGCTGCCACGCACCCTTCTAACTACATTCGTGCCCCATCACTAGATGTCAGTACAAATCAGGCCCACATTTACTTTTCTCTATAAAGAGCTTATCACAAACTGTATAAAGCTCAACTTTAAGGGCGGGCCCCACAAAAAGGCATATGTGGTAGTTAGCAACCACTTATAATAACAGTTACCTAGCAACATGAGTTAGTGGCTGTTTTTTTTGGGGTATGAGTGAGATAAGAAGCGTAAACAAGGTTGCTACAGAATATGCTGTGGGAATCAATGTCATAAACCAGTGGCTCTCAAACGTTTTACACCAAGTACCACCTAAAAACAAACTTCTCTCTCCTAGTACCACGATAATGACCAACATTACAGTAACATAGTTGGTCTAAGTGTTCATCAAAAACCAAGGCAGAGATTTTATTCCTAAAAAGTACATTCATTCTTGTAAGCCACTTTAACAGTGTTAATCAAAAATGAGGCAGGTTTTATTCCTAAAAAGTTTATTTAATATTGTAAACCATCATGCAGTTTGAACATTAACACTGTGCTTCAACATAGAATAATAAAAAAAAAATCTTCTCAATTAAAATGTACTGCGCCTAAATAAATGTATATTTAAAAAGGTTCTTAAAGATTAAATTCAAATGTATTACCTGTATATTTAAATACAACTGAACTGTTAAAGTTAATTTATTTATATTTTAAAAAAAAGTTTAAATAGGATGTGTGCATAGCTACAAGCTACACTAATGTGTGCAGTTTTAAATTCAATTTGTATTTTCTTTTATTTTGTATTTAATTCAGTGATTCTATTACATACCATGAGAGGGAGCCCCATTTACCACACTTTGTCACCTATTGCCTTAAGCTACCGTACATAAATACACATTTGTATTTACATAATATTAAGGGCACAGCTTCAAATTTCCTAAAAATACATACCTGTAGAATCTGCTGACCAGCACGTCACTGGTGAAGCCCATGCCTCCCCAGTACTGGAGACAGCTGTCACTCACTTCTCTGGCCAAACGGCCCCCCTTCAATTTGGCCATGGAAGCCATCTTGGTGACATCATTTCCTTTGATATACAATGCTGAAACCAACACAAAACGTAGATATTCAGGTCTTTTCTTCATTATTTGAGATATGGATTGGAAGGTAATTCCACCTTACCTGTGGCCTGGTAGAGGAGAGCACGCAGCAGCTCTACCTCCGTCTGCAGCTCGGCCAGCCTGAAATGGACCGCCTGGTGGTAGAGGACCGGCTGATTGAAGATCTGCCTCTGCCGAGTGTAGTCGATGGTCTCCTGAATGATGATGTCCATTGTGGTCAGGACTAGAGGTTTTCACAGACATTAGGGGAGAGATATGCAGTTATTTTTCGCAAGAACATTCTGCTTAGACGTTCCCAGCAATGCCCCAAAAGTCTGCCTTTGAGAACATTATGCTCAGTTGTAGTTCAAGAAACACATCTTAGTATTACTGCAGAATTTTTCTTTCATAAACACACCGCTCAACTCAAATTCCATCCTGAATCATTTCACTTTTGCCAACTTCTTCAGAAAATATTATCTGACGCTTGTCAAAATTAAACGCAAACAAACCTCCTTACACAAGATTAATGGGTTGACCTAAGTGAACTGAACCTCCTTGTTGATTTGGTTTACAGCGCAAAGGAAACCATCATAAAATGTACCACTGACAGTAACATACGTGGGAAACGGATGACGTAAGACTAAAGGACAAATAGGAAGAAAGTGATGAAAGATGAGGAGTAAAGTTATCTCACTATTGGCCACAGCCCAGAGCCTCTCTTCTTGGAACTGCAGCATCTGATAAGTAAAGCCCATGCCTTCCTGCCCAATGACGTTCTTGCAAGGAACTCTGACGTCCTCGAAAAACACTTCAGCCGTGTCTGATGACCACATGCCCAATTTGTCGATCTTGCGGGCAATGTGCACTCCTAAAATGGGGAGGCGAGAAAAGACAATAACCAGCCCCACGCCGATGACAACTTGTTTTGTTAGTGCCTTTGTTATACGCTGATCCTACCTGGCAGGTTCATGGGCAAACAAATGAGGGATTTGTTCCTGTGTGGAGGGTCGCAACTAGTGTTGGCGAGGAGACACATCCAGTCCGCCTGGGTGCCGTTGGTGGTCCACATCTTGCCGCCATTGATCACGTATTCATCCCCCTTTCTCACCGCCTTGGTCTTAATGTCTGGATCAACGTGAGGTGGAGCATGAAAAGACTTGATGTTAGAAGGCGCAATGAAGGGTGTATCTCTGCTTTTCTTTACGGTTTGAAGACGATGAAACAGGAACCTACTCGACACATCAGAACCTGCCCCGACTTCGCTAACTCCAAGGCAGGCAACTTTGTCCCCCAGGATGCTCGGAAGCAGAAACTCTTGCTTGAGCTCAGCTGAACCAAACCTGCACAAACAGTTGAAAAGTTACTCTTTTGGTTTCTGAAGTCAACAAGACTGACATTCAGGCAAAAAAAAACAACAACACTGAATATTAAGACAACTCTGCCCTGCTTAAGGCAATTATAGCTGAATCCATTTTTTCAATGTTCTCTTCTTATTTTAACATCGTTTCGGGTAAAAAGTGTTCCTCTAATTATACTCATGAGACGGTACTTGTCTATTTCTATGAGCTCCATCTCATGTCACTAGAAGTCCCTTTATTGCAAGAGAATAAATAACAAAAGGCAACATAAGGGAACATTTTCACATATATAGTACATCACTCCTCTGGGGTGAGGGGAGGTTAATTAAGGTTCAAACAACAGGCTGTATTTTCAAGTGCACCAGCAAAACATGCGACCCATTAATCTGCACAGTTGCTAATTTACACACAATGCAATCATACTTGTGGCAATCACAACTCTTTCACAGCTACGTTTTAGGGATGGTTACGAATATGGTTTTAATCTCCATCAAATTTGGTCCAGTTGCAGTGATACAGGTGTTGTAATTGTTGCTTGGAATACATCCTTATGTCTATGTATGGAAACATAGCCTGGCTCCTGCTCTATCAGTGTTGTGAAAGAAAAGAAAAAGACAAAGCTGACATAGAGTGTTGTGATCCTTGCAGTAAAAGAAGCCAGAGTTAGAGGCAGATTAGCTCCACGGCGAAATATGCATCACCACACAGACAATGCCAAAGTAAACTGTAGGTGGATGATGAGAACAAAGGATTTAAGACGTGCAATGCAGGAGGTTTATGAAATTGTTACTTGGCCAGTGCAGGCGTGGTCATGTCGGTCTGAACGCCGATGGCCATGGGGATGCCTCCACAGCGGATGTGACCGAGCTGCTCGGACACGGCCACGCTGTAGCTGTAGTCGAGCCCTAAGCCGCCATACTCTACCAAAAACGAAATACACACAGTTGAAAATTGTCATAGACATATAATCTTTTAGTAGACATATTGGACCATTCACCAAAGCAATTTATGTATGCACCCATCATAATTCACCATCAAGAAAAGAAGATATAGTTATCCAGGAAACCACTTCCCACACACAATAGTGTTAAACATAGACTTTTAGCAGTAATTTAGAGTTGTTACGACAAGTCAAAGCATCATTGGGATTATGCACATATGTGAGACTCATGGTTATCTGCAATTTGTAGTAGTTTAAAAGAAGACAAATCGAAATGTGTATTTCTTACAAAGCGCTCAGGTCCTTATGGACTTAAATAGTGTGAAATAAAAAATCACCTTCAGGCAGTTATCAACATCCTGTTCTTTCACCATCATCATTAAAGCACCTCGCGTACACTAAACAGCCCGTTTTCTTACTAAACAAACAACCTGCATTTACACAAACATGCTGTATTACTTCTAAGGGATAGTTTTGTGCCTGCATCTCACGGCATTAGCTGGATTTAACTTTCAGAATATACTCTCCCTTAGATACACCAGCGCAATATAATAAAAAAAAATAAAAAATGCTGTTTTGTGTATTGAAGGTTATTGTGCAGTTTGTCTATCTACTGTTATGGCTGGTGAGTGCATTTCTCTCAAGCTACCATGCACACTTCCACACCCCGGATAAAAACAATGCAACCAAGCACAAAAATTGACATCATAATCTAATGCTGGCCTGGCAAATATAACCTGGCACTAAAATAAAGTTACTGAAGCCATCCCATGCATGATGGACATTAGCACTGACTGACAATGAACAATTCGGGGCAAATTTACCACGCAGTTCTGCAACCCTCGCATAAGTACCACCCGCCTGACTAGTTATTTAATAATGAACACTGTCAGGGATAGAAGCATAATGGGACAATAGGGAAAATTGGGGACAGGCATAAGAGTGAGCGATAGTAGGCCAAGCGAATTCAAGTGTGGGGGTAGGAAGAGGGATAGCCAAAACTAAGAGGAAACAGGTGCAGCTGTAGCACGATGGTGCATGCTGGAAGCCCTGCGGTGGATCATGTGGACAGAAGGAAGCGTTGAGGTTTATCCCGCTTAAAACTGAACAGCGGGCTGTCTAGTTGAAGAAACAAGCAAAAGAAAAACAAACAAGTATGCTTCAAATGTCAAATTTCAATCCTAAACCCTCATGCTTCTCCTGGGCAGCAGATGTTCCTCAGCGTCGGCTCTCATCTGCTGTTGTCCCACCATCAAACAAATATTCTCTGATGTGAAGTGAGGGAATTTCATGGTGAAGCTCACGCATACAATATCTGCATTGTATTTCATCAATTAATCAGTCAGGGACTGGACTTTTATTTTAGTTTGTTATTTTACGTCCTCTTACCAAGACATTGCAGACAATTGTATGCTTCCAACTCAGCAGGAACAGTTTCTGTTCCAGTGTGACCCTAGTGGTCAATAAAGAAATAATGGATGGGTTTGGTGTTTGAAGAACCGGACTTGACTCAACCCCATCGAACAACTTTAGGTTGAACTAGAACAGAGGTTGTGACCTAAAAGTGGCAGTCGACAGGAATTCAGGGGAGGGGCATAAGTTTGAGCAAAATGAAGAGCAAAAAATAAACATTCAAAACTGACTGGGCTGACCTAAGTCATCAAAACTGGTCAATTAAGTAATTAATAAATGTATTTGATTTGGAAAAGGTAAATAATAAAACCATACGCAGTCAAAGTCACAAATACTACAGTAGAAAGTGAGGATGGTGACCAAGTGGACAAAAATAATAACTGCACCTCACATCCATGTTATTGTACTTAATAATGCCGTCATTTTTTTTATCTGATTACTTGATTAATTGGTGAGATAATCGGAAGACTTTCATAGATGCAGCTCTCCTATACAGTTTATCCCCCCCCAAGTGTAATTGTAAGGTGTCTCAATAACCTTTGTCCATAAAGCATACGTATATATTGCACAACACAATGTGCGAACCAATAACACGGATCATTTGCATGCCTCACTATCACAATCGTATCAAATATGAAACGTCACAGTGTTAGTCATGTGTCAGTGGGGGGAACCAAACAATGAAATGCATTCGTCAGAGTATTACTAAAGGAGCAATCATACAAGCTTATTTATCGAGACGGATGGGAAACAATTTTGGCTGCCAGTTCCTATCTGTCAACCGGGTTGGCGTTGCCATGGTGTGAAAGACGGGTTCTTCCCTGTCAGGGCAGAGGAAGCCAGGCAGGACGCCAAGGGTCATCACTGTCTCCCCCGACACGGCTGGCTTAGGAAAACTTCCTGTTCCCGTGTTTTGAAAGGTAATGTGGACTTTCCATGCACACGTAAATCATAGCTGGAAAAGTCATAAACGGGCCCTTTTTGAACGGTTTCATCTAACTATATTGTCACAAGTATATTTTAGAGACTTATTTCAACATCATTTATAATTCATAAGCGGTAGGGGAAATGAATGAATGAATGCTCAAGGCCTTAACACAGAAACCTGTGCAAAAATTATTCCAAACAGGGCAAACTCAGATTCATCAATCCCAAACTGAGACATCAATGCACCCAGACGAGATTTTTGGGGGGAAGCAACAGGACATGTCTGCTCAAGACTTTCCATCTAGTTTCAATTAGATTATGTGAAATGTAGGTCATGTCAACACGCCGGTTGTTTCACAAAGTCACAGTAAGAGAGGAGAGCGCTCGAAGGCTTCAAAACATTTTATCTGCATCCATATTTTTTGCTGGATTAAATTACAAATGAACACTTTGCAATTAGATGTCACAGAGAAAAAAAAACAAATGACAGCCTGATATGATACTGAGTGTCATTGTATAAATATGAATTCAACCAATTTACAACATCATTGTTACAGTTGCTTTCGCTTGGCTTGTCACCTTGTTTACACCCTTAGAGGTACTGTAGCGTCATCTGAGTCCTTTCTACCTGCAGTAGCCTGTATTTGTGCAGATTGCAAATATCTAAAATATCTTGATGTGTTTGTTTTGAGGTGCATCACTTCAAAGGCTCTTTGCTGATAATTGAATTGAGTCTTTGCGCAGTCGCCCCCCAGGTCGTCGCGCTCTAATCCTGTCAACTAATGCTCAGGGTGTGTGTACTCAGCACATTTTAATTCCCTCGCCCGCCCTCTCCACTGACCTGCACACTCCTGGTGAAATCTTCTTCCGCAGACTTAAAGTGTTTGAACTGTTTACTGTTTATGTTGTGAAGTAAAGCAACACATTCATGTGATTACAGTGAAACAAAACAAGCGATTCCCCATAGAAATGCTGCAAAAAAGCTATTGCTGAGCTGGCCTTACTATACCTATACCATACTGCTGGTTATTAATATCATAGCAAATCCGCAATACCATGCAAATATACACCTATGAGCAATGTAGTGATGCCATCTAATTGTATGATTGTGGTGATGGCTGACATGCAGACTGGCTAATGAGTTAACTGATTTGTGTTTGGGCGCATAAACCCTCACCAACCCCAAATACATAAAATGTTTTGTGCGCGAAATTAAACAATTACAATAATAAAAAATATGCATACAAAATCGTAATAAAATGGTATATTGTACTTAGAATGAATAAAAATTGAATTCAAATGTGAACGAATGCATTGAAATGTCCTTTAATTAGTTTAAATGTCAAATCTAATCTTAATTGAATTTATTTATTTATATAGACATAGAATAATTCCCATTTTAATTATTTTTTCCCATTGACTTTATTACATTTTTCACGTCAGTATTGACACAAAAAATTAACATTTTGAACTTTGCCTGAATTGTGCAGATCTCACGTCGTGAAAGCATGAAGCTTTTTTGTTGCAGAATCACAGTTGCGTGAACGCTTGACTTTCAGCATTTGAAAAAATTTGGAAAGAAATCCTTCACAATCCCCGAATCCATCAGTAACACATCTGCATGCACATTCACATCTGGTTCCACTGTTAGACAACAGCTGTTGAAGGAGGTTCGTGCGATGCGTCAAAGCGATCGTCATTAGAATGCTTGACAGTCATAAAGAAATTAAAAAATAAAATGCAAGGACCAGTGAAAGGCTGCACTGCAGCGAGCTGCTTGTATGGTCCAATCTTCATAAATTACTGAGTAATCATCATTTTTAAAGTCTTTTTCAGATTAAATGTTTGTATGTGTTATTTATATTGGCTCCTTTTCAATTCCTAGATATGCTGTTGCACATTAATCATGGAAATGACAAGTGATCCAGACAACATACGTCACTGGGATTGAGGCACCAATGAGTAATCACTCTCATTAATTACTACTTTTTGAATCATTCCCCCTGAATTAAATGTGTCAGAAAATGTCTCAGCACTATTGCAGAGCCATACACTTGTGACGGGCACATACCGCGCCAACAAACAAACACGGCTCCAGTTTACATTTGAAAAGCAGTTTGACTTGTTCAAATATATTTTGCAGTTTGCCAACAAACATGTTTTAACAAGGTTATAATCATTAAGTCTCACCAACCTGACAAGCGTGGACTGCTAATACAGCCCAAAAAAAATGAAATAAAAAAGTCTCCTAAAATGAAAATCTTGTTTGAAAAATCTGCTTTATCGAAAGGTAAACCTCAAAACATCCCGGAGACACTGAAACCTCATCGTTTTGTTTTTTTTGTTCCCCCCACAATCCATCTCATGCAGGGTATCCAAAATGGAGAGTAATACTTGACTGCAATCAGCAGAGGCACTTTTGATTCAGTCTTACTTCGTTTGCGGTCTAAAGAAGGGGACTTCCACAATGGCAACTCGCCACAGTATTATTCTCAACATTGGCATGAAAAAAGTGTTCAGAATATTTAGAGAGTCTCCCATGCTGATATTATAAAAAGATATCAATTAATAGATTAATTGATCGATAATTGTTGTTACTATTCCTAACAACATAGTCAAGTGCATCTACTCTAATCAGTGTTACAGCACGACTACATGTACTGTATATCAGGAATCACAGATTGCTGGGAATTAAGAACTGATCATATTAGAGACAGACAAAGTTGCGCATCTCACCAACTGGCTTGTTGACCCCAAGAAAACCAGCATTTCCTAGGACCTTGAAAATTTTATGGGCTGGAAAATTTCCCTCCGCTTCCCACTGATCCACGTATGGGTTGATCTCCTGGTCGATGATCTATGGGAAACAGATGGATTTGTGTGAACATTCAGTGTATGTGATATCTTAATCGTACACGTGTGTGCATAAGCTTTCATTTTAGCAACAAATGACCACATTGCCATCCTATCTCTTCTCCTAACCCAAAAGAATCTCCATTACAAGAGGAAATCACATACATACATTTCCTACTGTGTGGTGCACACAACCCCTTAAAGTCTATGTAATCTATCTTTAGCAGCCAGCCACAAAATGCATTACATATCAATGAATACAGAGCAGCTAGGGAAAATCCATTACACGGTGAATCTATAAAGCTGGTGGTGATGGATACAGTGACAGCATACATGGGTATTCTCCTGTGTGTATACATTTGAAATGGCTTGGCTGGTGACATGCAATACGGCAGAAGCAGATGTGTGATTTGGCCCAAATCCCAACCCAGAACATTGAAGTGTTAAATACATGCTCAAAAAGAGAGATGTGGGTAAACCATTCAAACAGATACACGTATGGTAAACAAGACACAGGAAAACAATCTACAAGACTTATGTTTTTTCAGTCATCTTGACATACATTTTCTAACAGCATCATGTTCGCTTGTATAACAATTATGTCAAAAGCTGACTCACAAACAATGGATTGTAGTCCTCGGTCCATTGAATTTTGCATAATATTCTTCAACCTGGGAAGCAATCACTCTTCAGTAGTAAAGTGCCATCATGATTCATCTTGTCTTTATAGTGCAGTGAGTCAGGAACCAAAGTCCGACAACAGCGAAGAGCAGGTGGACAATTTCTATTTAAAATTATCTCTGGAGCAGGTAAACTTTGGCAACATGACTCATCTTAGGAATCGGGAAGTGGTCCACAGCTGGAGAAGTGCTTAGAAATGAGCAACCTATTTTGACGTTCCGACAGCACTATTTCTGTGGCCACTCATAAACCACTTTTGCTCAACATGACTAGGAAGTCATGTTGAGCATACTACTGTAGGTCAGTATGAAATATTACTGTGCAGTGTCTCTATTTTTTGATTCTTGAGATCTCAAACTGGTTATATACACTTTTCAGGTGCCAAAAACAGGATGTTTCGAAAACCTGTACATATTTAAAGTCATGTCATACCTTCCTCTTCATATGCCACGATACTGGTTTCCCTTTGAAATGTATACAAGAGGAACAACTAAATGAATGTAGTTTTTTAAAATGTCTCAAGGTATTAGATAATTGACCTAAGTTTCCTTGTTTATCTATGTTTAAAATTGATTAAAAATTGATTAAAAAAAATCTTCTTTGGCTCACCAACAAATTGTGAGTTATGTTTGGGTTACAATTTATTTGTAATATTCCCTTCTAAATTCCAAGCACAAATATTTCAAATGCTCAAAGGTGTGCCATAAACTGTGACAAAGCTCTCCATTGTTGTGTTCCTTGCAAAAAGACAGCCTGCTCTCAATGATGACCAATGACGTACATAGAACTGACATTTAGTTGCGATGGAAATCATCAATTAAGCTTCACCCAATAATACGAGGTAAATGAGGCGTCCGCATTATGAAGGATTATGGACTACCTTCTTTATTGTTCTTTCATTAAGCCGTTAAGACAAGTCTGCACTAGCGAGTGAAAGCGTAACCTTGAAAAACCCCGGCTCCCAACAAACCTGCTTTTATACTTGTGAGAGCAAACAGTAAAACACAAGCAGTGGCTGCCATTATTCTAAGGTTAAGTCATCCATGTTCAAAGTTCAGATCCTGAGGAGGGAAAGGGCGGGACAAACGTGCGCTGGAACGGGAAACATACGGCCCATTGGGGTGGAGGGGGCAGGGGGGTGCTGTATGGTTTCACAAAGGTTATTGTGGACTATTTGTGTTACATACCAGGATGCTTTCACATCAGCAGAATCGTGTGCTAAGCCAGGGTGAAGAACATTGCATTATCAGGTCCTGCAGAAAGATCACTCTGCGGAGTGTCAGCCAGACATAAAACACAACAGTGACCTTTCCCTTTGAAAATTGTTATGCCAACTTAACAGTTCAGCCTTCAAAAACAAGGCAAATCCAAAGTGGCTCTGAATATATATGCACTTCCCTTTAAATTAATAAAGCACTTTATAGGACCTGATAATAGTAGCACAACAAACTGTTAAGAATGTGATTCAATTATGAAACAACAAGCGGTACCCCCATTCCCATTTGATAACCAGCTACCGTAAGAAGCTAACATAGCAGTCTACAGCTGTGGCCTAACTGTTAAGATCATCACCTGCTACCGTGAGGACCCCGGTTCAAGTCACCGACCGACAGAAAAATGTGGGAAAAAATAAAAAAATTATCTTGACACAGCTTGAGAGAATGCGGCAACACAACATCCCCCAGTCCCATGGCTGCGGTGTCCTTGAGCAAGACAAGGATGCCCCCAGACTGCTCCCCAGTGCCCCATGCTCCAGTGCCACTAATAATCTGTGTGGTTGCTGTGTGGGTAAAATGCAGAGGAATAATTTTATGTGCATGTGTTCACAACGAATAAAGAGTATTCTTCTCCTACTACTACAGTCACTTAGTCCTCCTCATTATCAAATCAAAGTAATTTGTTCACAAAAAGCTTGATACTGTTGAATGAACGGCAATAAACCAAAAAAGGGAAGTAGAAACCTAACAAAATAAAACAGTAAGGTGCTAAACATTGCTTAACAGAAACAACAAGTTTGTTAAGTCATCCACATGGCTTCTGGCAATCATCTCCGCCATCTATTATAATATTAAAAAGCTCTGTAACATCAGCCCCAAGTACTTGGACCTGGACCTTGGTCTTTTCTGCTTCGAATTTGAGTTGGCTTACTTCACGGAAAAACCCGGGACATACATTAAGAATCTGATTCTTCTTCCAATCAAAGTCAGCAATGGCCTGATTATTGGATGTTTCTAAAGATGATGCTGACCGATTATCCTGCAGTGCTCAGTGTGTTGAGAGTGATTTTTACGAAAAATATTCATTATCTACGATGACAAATGCTTGTGTGTGGTCAAGCCACAGACTCCGTCATGGTGAAGTCCACTGGAACGATAAACAAAGAGAAGTAACTGGTCGTGTTGAGTGTTTGTATAAGACGCCTCCCAAGTCATTCACCTCAAGTTTGCAACCACAATGTAGTAACCAGATAAGCTAAAAGTTAGCCGAGTTTCTTACAGTTCTTCTATTATTCTTTCCTCTTCTTTGTATTTTCCATCAGTCTGGATGCACTGTGGCATACTTCCTATCACAGGTCAGCCCTGGTACTCCATCAAACATCTGGTTTGGCCGACAAGACTGATTATCAGTGGAGATATTCTTTGCGTGGTGTGCTCGAGTACACCACACACTACAAGAGCAGTAAGAACATATTGAGAGTTTTGTGTGGGATCTTCTTTATGTGTGTACCAGATTTAAAATCCAGTAGATAATCTTCTTTTACCAATCATCCTTTCAGAATAACTGTTACAAAAAAATCCACAAAATGGGAAGAGCTAAGAAATGGTGCAGCAGACAAGACAACAGTCATTTCAAAGGTAAGTATGTCCCATACTTCATCTATGGATTGTTTTTGTAGCACACTCTGCAAACACTTGAGCGCTAATAGCACGTGTAGTGAAAACATTGGCACGATGCAAGCCTGACCTTGAATACTCACTGAGGGATTTCCTATGACTCAATTTATATACAGTAACAACTTTTAGAAACTCCCATGATGCTACAGACTGAGGATTCTTTTAATAAACCACGCTGCCTCAAGTTCCTTTTCCCAGCCTAACAGCATATTGTTCTGTTTCCCTTACACATTTTCATCCTTCCCATATTCCCCGTGCTAGTTTATTTTCAACCTCCTGGCGTCCTTTGAAGGTTTAGTCACACAGTACGCTTCCCTCCATTTACCGCAACATCTCTGCTGTCTGCCCTAAATTAGGCTGCTGTTGTTATTTTTGCCCGTCTTATCAACATCTGTCTGCTTTTTAAAATAGACAGAGTGATTACTGAGGCTTTGTTTTTTGAAATTTCCATAACTTCTACAAAATATTCAACTACAATAAGAAAATTGTATACCCTTCTAATACCAGAGAATGAAAGACTAAATGTTTTTTTGTACTACAATTTGATGAAAGTTAAATGAAAGTTAATCTTTCAGCAACAGACAGGCTTAGAAACATAAAAACAAATGACAGAAAAAATCATTAGTTTTCAATGAATTACCATTTACCATTCCGCTAACTGTAATTAGTGTAAGTCCTGCGCACGTTTCTTGTCAACAAACCGGCCGGTCTCATCGTGTGTTATATATAGCATAGGGTCTTCGTAGCTAGGTTTATATGTTTCGCTGTTTCGATTTTACTTGTGCTTTTATTGCCGTGTATTTGAGGATAGACTTACATATCTTGCAAAGGTCTTTGCAACCAGTCTTATTTTTGGTATTTAAAAAAAATACATTGAAAAAAATCACCACACGCTTGTTACGACGCAGTGTCGTAAAGTGACATGTCGTGATGTTGCTGAATGTTGTGATAGAAATAAAGTTCTTATAATTGCATTGGTTTACCCACACTATACTGGACATAATACAGTATATTGGCGACAAAGATGGAGCTTTACTTCGCACCACTGCTCTCGCTCTTCAACGCCTGTCCCGTGACGCCGCTAGTAGTATGAATAATTTAAGACTAGCGGCAATTGGAAGAGCTGAAGCTGACAAGGCTAACCGCTTTTCTCCTTCACTGCCATCTTACTTTCGTACTCTCTGACCCACGCAGATAGAGCAAGGCTGCGTCGCCTTGTTGGACAGACATTTCGATGCTCCACAGAATGCTGTAGTCTGATGATGGCAGCAGGCGGGCGTGTTTCAAGTCCTCTATGAATTGGCCGATTGGAAGACGAGACGCCAAAAACGTTATTAGCTATTAGTTGATTTCAAGCTTTCAACGTCGATGCGGAGTAGATGTTGACTTATCGACGAGTTCAACTCCTACCCAATACACCACTAAACAAGGATTTTAATTTTCCTTAAATATGTACTATTAGAGATATACAGTATATAGTCCCTGTTTACACAAGACAACGACATGCAGAAAAATTTCAAATAGTTACAAATTGAATGTACAAAATACTTTTTTTGGGTAACCTTATGACTTTGTTCTTGTAACTTTGTCTTGTTCTCATACTTAAACGTTTTTTCCTCTTTACTGCATGGCCCAAATAACAAATGGTATGAATGTCTGTACTGGGGGTGTGGGGGGGATGCTATCACCCATAAATAAAACAAACAGACCCCTTATATACGCAACAAGATCTCTTAGAGCAGATTTCTACTAATAATTCCTGCACCTTCCAAGTCTGACAAAACAAACAAGCTGTGCAATGTTGTGCGTAGCCACCTAAACTATCTGATGGGCACTTTCACAAAACCCAGAGTCCCACGCACTCAACACAACCGTCTCTCTGACAGAAAACACAAGCAAACACAACATACTGTTGCCTCATTACACATTTAGGATGAAGATGTACACTGCATTGATTAAAGTTAGCACTGTGGGAGTGAGACCATCAATAGACAATGGAAAGAGGAGGGCACTCACACAACCTGACTGCTAATTTTAAAAACGCTATCCAGTATAAAAAAATATTTTGTTTACTGGTGGAGCTGGAACCATGAGAGAACATTGAAAAATATTTATTTGGATGCAGTCATAGTTTTCTTAAACCACACGCTAGGTGCTATAAAGCACATTAGCTGATGTCTGTTAGGTGGAATGATGCAATATTACATGTTAAACCTGTAAATGGGTATCGTTTGTTGCTGAAAAAGAAACTGTAGTTGGTTTCTGATGCAATTAACTGTACATACTGTACACTCAATGGCCAAAACATAGGTACCTATATAAGCACCTGTATAAGCCAAAAACATTCAACACAGGTTACAGCACTGAACTATACAGTGAGGGAAATAATTATTTGATCTCCTGCTGAAATTGTAAGTTTGCTTACTATTAACGTCATTATTTGAAAGTGGAAAACATAAAATGACCATCAACTGTCCTTGGTTTGGAGCTCCATGCAAGATCTCGCCTGGTAGAGAGAGGATGATCGTGAGAAAGGTACTGTAAGGCGGCAGGCTCAAGAATTGGCAATTGCGACCTAAGTCACCAAGAAAACAGTAACACACTGCAGCAATAACGGACTGAAAAGTTGCACATGCGTCAGCATCTGCTTGACAAGTAACGTGTACAGGCCTGCTTTAAGAATGACTCAGAAAAAAACTTTGGAGAAAGTACTGCGGTCAGATGAGACAAAAGTTGAGCTATTTGGCATCAACTTGTATGGAAGATGGAAAAAAAGTATGAGTATGACCCAAAGAAGACCCTCCACACAGTCAAGAATGCATCTGGAAATGCATCTGGAAACATTTTTGGTGAATTTTGGGGCTGTTTTCTGCAAAGGGTACAAAGATGGCTTCACCACATTAAGAAGCCAATGAACTGGGGTGTGACTAGGGTTGGACATCGAGAACCAAAAACAGATTGGAACCGGGACTAACATTCCGGTTCTCCCGGAATCGTTAAAATGTAAAAAATGGCGGTTCCCAGTTTCGATGCCTACAGTCCGCTGAACCCGAAGAAGAAAATGGCGAAAACCAACGAAGAAGTGGGTGAAAACCAACGAAGAAGAACGCGCACGAAGTCGTGCTTGTGCCTAATGGCAAAATGCTGAGTTCCGGTGCGAACCCTTCAAAATAAAGGGCTACATGCTTAAAACACAAACTCAAATTAAAACTTGCACGTATAAACCATCTGATGTGATAAAACTGTCGCAAATAACTATTTTAACAATGCTATATTTAACTTTTAGCTGAAACAATTAATGAATATGAAGTCAATTGGGTTAGATCCACACATATTGTCTTTTATTTCATAGGTTTAATATTGATACTGGTTATAAGGAACCCTGAGTCAAATGTTCATTTTAGTTTAGTTTTAAGAAAATGGATGTTCATAATTTGGACACCCTTTATTTAAACCATGCAAACTTTTTTGACTCAGCCCCCTAAAATAATCGGAATTGAGAATCGTTTGGAACCAGAATCGGGACCAGAATCACTCAAATTCCAGCGATGCCCAACCCTAGGTGTGACCTGTAAAATATTGGATTAAGAAACTTATTTCCTCAGCAAGAACCACGCTGGGTTGGCCAGCATGGCAATGACCCAAAGCACAGAGCAAGCAAAGTAGTGGCACAAGAAGAAGCTTTTCATGTCATGGAGTGGTCTAGTCTCCAGACCTCAACCCAATCGAAAACCTGTGGAGGCAGCTAAAACTTCAAAATTTCCAAGCGGCAACTGAGAAACATGAAGGATTTAGACTATCTGTAAAAAAAAATACAAATAAAAATAAAAAAGACTGGGCCACAACTGCCCCTCCTTGAGCCGTCACCTTGTCGTGGTGGAGGGGTTTGTGTGTCCCAGTGATCCTAGGAGCTAAGTTGTCTGGGGCTTTATGCCCCTGGCAGGGTCACCCATGACAAACAGGTCCTAGGTGAGGGACCAGACAAAGCACGGCTCAAAGACCCCTAATGATGACGACAAACAATGGACTTCGTTTTCCCTTGCCCGGACGCGGGTAACCGGGGCCCCCCACTGGAGCCAGGCCTGGTGGTGGGGCTCGAAGGCGAGCGCCTGGTGGCCGGGCCTGCACCCATGAGGCCCGGCCGGGCACAGCCCGAAAGGGTAACGTGGGTCCCCCTTCCTATGGGCTCACCACCTGTGGGAGGGGCCATAGGGGTCGGGTGCAGTGTGAGCTGGGCGGTGGCCGAAGGCGGGGACCTTGGCGATCCGATCCCCGGCTACAGAAGCTGGCTCTAGGGACGTGGAATGTCACCTTTCTGGCAGGGAAGGAGCCCGAGCTGTTGTGTGAGGTTGAGAAGTTCCGACTCGATATAGTCGGACTCGCCTCCACACACACCTTGGGCTCTGGTAGAAGTCCTCTCGAGAGGGGTTGGACTCTCTTCCACTCTGGAGTTGCCCATGGTGAGAGGCGCCGAGCAGGTGTACGTTGGGGTTCACCCCGGTGGACGAGAGGGTAGCCTCCCTCCGCCTTCGGGTGGGGGGACGGGTCCTGACTGTTGTTTGTGCCTATGCACCAAACAGCAGTTCAGAGTACCCACCCTTTTTGGAGTCCTTGGAGGGGGTGCTGGAGAGCGCTCCCGCTGGGGACTCCATTGTTCTGTTGGGGGACTTCAATGCTCACGTGGGCAATGACAGTGAGACCTGGAAGGGCGTGATTTGGAGGAACGGCCCCCCCGATCAGAACCCGAGCGGTCTTCTGTTATTGGACTTCTGTGCTCGTCACGGATTGTCCATAACGAACACCATGTTCAAGCATAAGGGTGTCCACACGTGCACTTGGCACCAGGACACCCTAGGTCGCAGTTCGATGATCGACTTTGTGGTCGTGTCATCGGACTTGCGGCCGCATGTCTTGGACACTCGGGTGAAGAGAGGCGCGGAGCTGTCAACTGATCACCACCTGGTGGTGAGTTGGCTCCGATGGTGGGGGAAGATGCCGGTCCGACGTGGCAGGCCCAAACGTATTGTGAGGGTCTGCTGGGAACGTCTGGCAGAATCCCCTGTCAGAAGGAGTTTCAACTCCCACCTCCGACAGAACTTTGCTCATGTTCCGGGGGTGGCGGGGGACATCGAGTCCGAGTGGACCATGTTCCGCGCCTCCATTGCTGAGGCGGCCGACCGGAGCTGTGGCCGTAAGGTGGTCGGTGCCTGTCGTGGCGGGAATCCACGAACCCGTTGGTGGATGCCGTCAAGCTGAAGAAGGAGTCCTATCGGGCCTTTTTGGCCTGTGGGACTCCTGAGGCAGCTGATGGGTACCGGCTGGCCAAGCGGAATGCAGCTCTGGTGGTCGCTGAAGCAAAAACCCGGGCATGGGAGGAGTTCGGTGAGGCCATGGAGAAAGACTTCCGGACGGCTTCGAGGAAATTCGGGTCCACCATCCTACGTCTCAGGAGAGGAAAGCAGTGCACCACCAACACTGTGTATAGTGGGGATGGGGCGCTGCTGACCTCGACTCGGGACGTTGTGAGTCGGTGGGGAGAATACATCGAAGACCTCCTCAATTCCACCGACACGCCTTCCCATGAGGAAGCAAAGTGTGGGTTCTCTGAGGTGGGATCTCCTATCTCTGGGTTTGAGGTCACCGAGGTAGTTAAAAAGCTCCTCGGTGGCAGGGCCCCGGGGGTGGATGAGATTCGCCCGGAGTTCCTAAAGGCTCTGGATCTTGTGGGGCTGTCCTGGTTGACACGCCTCTGCAACATCGCGTGGACATCGGGGACAGTGCCTCTGGATTGGCAGACTGGGGTGGTGGTCCCCCTTTTTAAGAAGGGGGACCGGAGGGTGTGTTCCAACTACTGGGGGATCACACTGCTCAGCCTCCCTGATAAGGTCTATTCAGGGGTGCTGGAGAGGAGGGTCCGTCGGGAAGTCGAATCTCAGATTCAGGAGGAGCAGTGTGGTTTTCGTCCTGGCCGTGGAACAGTGGACCAGCTCTACACCCTCGGCAGCGTCCTCGAGGGTGCATGGGAGTTCGCCCAACCAGTCTACATGTGTTTTGTGGACTTAGAGAAGGCGTTCGACCATGTCCCTCGGGGAGTCCTGTGGAGAGTGCTTCGGGAGTATGGGGTACCAAACCCCCTGATACGGGCTGTTCGGTCCCTGTACGACCGGAGTCAGAGTTTGGTCCGCATATCCGGCAGTAAGTCGGACTCGTTCCCGGTGAGGGTTGGAGTCCGCCAATGATGCCCTTTGTCGCCGATTCTGTTCATAACTTTTATGGACAGAATTTCTAGGCGCAGCCGAGGCGTAGAGGGGGTCCGGTTTGGTGGCCTCAGTATTACATCTCTGCTTTTTGCTGATGATGTGGTTCTGTTGGCTTCATCAAGCCGTGAGCTCCAACTCTCACTGGAGCAGTTCGCAGCCGAGTGTGAAGCGGCTGGGATGAGAATCAGCACCTCCAAGTCTGAGACCATGGTCCTCAGTCGGAAAAGGGTGGCATGCCCTCTCCAGGTCGGGGATGAGATCCTGCCCCAAGTGGAGGAGTTCAAGTATCTTGGGGTCTTGTTCACGAGTGAGGGAAGAATGGAACGGGAGATCGACAGGCGGATCGGTGCAGCGTCTGCAGTGATGCGGACTTTGTATCGCTCCGTTGTGGTAAAGAAGGAGCTAAGCCGAAAGGCGAAGCTCTCAATTTACCGGTCGATCTTCGCTCCTACCTTCACCTATGGTCATGAGCTGTGGGTCGTGACCGAAAGAACAAGATCCCGGATACAAGCGGCCGAAATGAGTTTCCTCCGCAGGGTGTCCGGGCTCTCCCTTAGAGATAGGGTGAGAAGCTCGGTCATCCGGGAGGATCTCAGAGTAGAGCCGCTGCTCCTCCGCATTGAGAGGGGCCAGATGAGGTGGCTGGGCATCTGATTCGGATGCCTCCCGGACGCCTCCCTGGTGAGGTGTTCCGGGCACGTCCCACCGGGAGGAGACCCCGGGGACGACCCAAGACACGCTGGAGAGACTACATCCTTCGGCTGGCCTGGGAACGCCTCGGGATCCCCCCGGAAGAGCTCGATGAAGTGGCTGGGGAGAGGGAAGTCTGGGCGTCCCTGATGAAGCTACTGCCCCCGCGACCCGACCCGGTAGAAAATGGATGGATGGATGGATGGATGGATGGGCCACAACTGTGTGTTTGAGCTGTATGCAAGCCCGGTGACCAACTACAAGAAATATCTCATTGCTGTGATTGCAGAGACACTGCAACAGGGCCCCAAGCTGAAGGGGCCCAGAGAGATAGCTGACATGGGACCAAATCAGTGACAAAACAATGGCTTTTCGACACTGCAAATATACGCTGTATATGATCTTATTAGATTTGTGCAAGTGTACCTAATGTTGTAACCTGTGAGTGTGTCTTTACAAAGTGACTGGCCACAGTGACCTCTCACCCACTTTTAATGCTGTACAGCTGGTTTGCAGCAACGTTGGACACACACGGGCATAAAGAGTCACTAATACAACACTAACGTTTGTTTTCATGACACTTAGAGCGTGGTAATTGTCGTTAGCAGCCAGTCATACCTTTTTGAGAGATTCCTTTAGGGCAAAGTGATCTGGTGTGTAGAGTAAATGGTCGACCGAAGTCTCTGGGGCGCTGCTTGCTACTCTTTTGGACGACGCGTGGTCAGCAAACGAACGGACGCTAAACGAAGCACATTTAGCTAAACGAAGCGGGTTTAGACGCACAGACCCACAGCGAAGCGCCATTGTTGTTTGGGTTATGACGCGCATGCGCAGAATCACTTCATGGCGCTAAAGCGAATAGTTATGAATTTCGGAAATATATGTAAAATACAATTTAAAAAATAAATTTTAGAAATATTTGCTTGGAATCACATGGATATACTGCTTACGAATAATAAGAATTTTAATTTTATTATTATTATTTGACAATAATAATAGAGTTTTAATACAATTGTTTAACATTTAAATGAAGGAAGATCATGGGAAAAGTATTCTTAAAATAGAATTTTGTAGATCAAGTCACACCTTTTACATTTTTGTCATCATAATTAGTGTAAAGTTCTGCAAAATTAGTCACTATGACGAGTACTGCTAAGCTGTAACATTCATTCAGAAATGATTTATGGAGTCAGGCTGAGTTATAAACAAGCATATTTAATGAGAGGGGACCATGTGTGAACATTGCGTGGGATAGTTTTATTCTGTTTACACATGAAAGGGAAGCATTAAGCATACCACTTGCAAAAAACATAATTCCAGTAAACTTAAAAAGATACCCTGTAAGTCTGGCTAGAAGCCGAGGAATATAATTTACAAGGAAGTTGTATCAATTCTTCTGTTCATTATGCCCTTCTAGGGTTCTCAGTCTGCAAATCCATTGTGGGAGGGCAGGAAAAATGTCCTTGGCTGCTAATCGGAGGTATGAAGAACACTTCATGTTCAGTCTAACAAAGGACACAGCCACCTTTCTCCTTAAAGGGGTTCTTCTCCTCTGAAATGCCTTTGACAAGAGTGTCCTCATCCACTCCGGCCTGAATGTAGTCCTTGATCTCCTCGCAGCATTTAGATGTCTAAAGGGAACACATATAATTTCACACGATCCACCAATTTATTCTACTTTAAATATTCCTCCTGCCTGTCCCTCTCAATAGAGGTCATGGTCATAAAGGATAAAAAGCCTGGCCACGTCACACCGAGCAAGCACAGAATTATTCATTGAGTCTGTTAAAAAAAGAAAAACATACCATCCACCTCTCAAGCTTCACCTCAATTTTAAGTTGGTTAACTGCCATCAGAGCCTTGTCCTTGTCTGTCAGGTCCTCCACATTTATGACCGGCATTGTCTAGAAGGGGGGAAACGCGTGACCATCAGTGAACTCAGGATGCAAAAGTTTCTATAAATCATTGAAAAGCATCCAGAAATAATCTCTAAAATACTACTCACGATTGCTTGCAGGCAGCAGTCTTTCGATGTCCTGCTGAAGAATCCCTCTCCTCTGCTAAATCTGGTTTATAAAGTAATCTGCATAAATGATCCTAATCTCCTAATCTGATTGAAACAAGACCCCTGTGAGAACATGCTTGGCTCTTAAGGATGTTTTTGACAGGAGGATGAATCGTCATCATTTGGGTTTATTTTGGGACTCTTCGTTGTATGATGTTTTAAGGCTGGGAAATATTTTTACGTTCTTGAGAACAGTAATTTTATTTTTGGACTATCTAGATATGAGTCACATGTGGTATGCCATTTTATCATTTTGATAAGAGGGCTAATAAGTAGTTAACCTTCTCCTGTCAAGGTAGACATGTATTCTTGTCTCCCGAATGGCTGCATGCATGTGCATCAATGTTGTGACATCGAGGAATATCACTAATTTTTTAATAATTACATGTAATTAAAAGGTAATCTGAGCAAATTTGTTAACCCAGAGGTATGTGTCAAACTGGTAGCCCTTCACATGAATCAGTACCCAAGAAGCAGCTGTCAGTTTCAAAACTGTTGGTGACCCCTGGCCGCCTGACTCTAGGTTTGACTTCAGTTTCCACTCAGATGTTGTGAATGGAAATGGTCGTCGACGTCGACAGTATATGCGATGAAGTGGCAAGCAGCCCGGAGTGCAGTGCGCTTATCTCCTTAATCAGCTGGGACTGGCTCCAGCTCCAGGCAACCCTAAACAGAAAAAGCAGTATCGAAAATAGAGGATGATATGTCCGGATGGATTTAAAATTACTGGATAGTATTGGGGGGTTTGTATTTAGCAGTCTCTGAAGTTGCATTTTGTTTTAAATTTGCACAAGAGACATTTTTTTTCTATTGTTTAATTCAATTTTATTATTTTTTTTCCCATGACATTCCTTCACTGATTCAAACCATTCAAAATTCAACATGTACACCTCACTTAGGACAAACAAAACAAACAAAATGAAGCAAACCTATCACTCAATGTATGTAAGGAAAAAACAAGCAAGAGGATGATAAAAAAAAAAGTTTTTTTTATGTCTATTACAAAAAATAGTGATGCCAGTTTGTCCCTGCATTCCAGCACCAAGCATCCAAATAGGTTACAGCACAGACCAGCTATTAAACTAGTTGAAACATAATATAGATGCTTTCCATTCCATTTTTTAAAATTTGTGTTTTTATCATTCTCAAAATTGAGCACATTTATTTTTGGGGGGGAATTGACTGTATATATATATATATATATACAATGTATATGTGAAGTTTGCTATCAGTGTCTATAGTTCTTCATTCATTAGATATGTCAAGCTTTTTATAAAATACATGTGCTTATCCATAATCCTGTATTATTATTTTTTATTTTATTTTGCGTAGTGGCTGTGGTGGGTGTGTCTCCATGGTCCTTCTTTCCTTGGGGCACCATGGGGTTTAGAAACCCCCCTGCATGGAGGAGAACTTTACTTTCTCCCGTTTACTTTCACATGGCTTAAATATGCAATTGGTCGGTGCTTTTTCACAATGATTGCAACAGCCACGTGGTGTCATCTATGAATTCCTCTTGGCACTAGACCAGCCCCGAGTGCGAAGATCACACTGAATCACCGCATCTCCGCCCCTGAGCTTCCCACCCTTGTGGGGAAACAAAAAGCTATAAAACAGGCGTTGGCGCTTGGAGAGTCACAGCAGCAGGGACGCACACACGGGAGCACGATGGAGTTTTGCTTAGTGGCCTTACTTGCTTTTTTGTCCTCTTTTTACAAGGTGTTGGCGCTGGGCCCCCAAGGTAATACGCAGCGATCATGCACTCGGGCGAACACGCAACTGTGTGCACTTCACATGCAGTTGTCAATATTTGGACTAGAGCGTGTGTGTGTGTGTGTGTGTCTGGTTGTGCTTGTTTCAGGTGTGTGCCTCCTCCAAGTAGACGAGGGTCCCTGCAGAGCCGAAATGGGACGTTATTACTACAACACCATCAGTCAAAAGTGCGAGCTTTTCTACTACGGAGGGTGCCAAGGCAACGCCAACAACTTCAGGACTTATCACGAGTGCCACAAAACCTGCTTTAGAATACCAAGTAAGTTGGTATACGTTGTCTAAAGTTTTGTAAATTTGGCGCATCTGCAAATTCACTTTATTGGGTACCCTAGCACAATTTGATGCACGATATACAGCAGAGGGATTATAATGGTAGAACAAATACATTGAGTTAAATCCAATCTTTATCATCTTTAACAAAGGGCTTGTAGTTTGTTGTTCGTAACTGCACTGCTCTAATTATTTTGCGGTTATGGTTATGACTTTTTTTCATGATAGGATAACATCAAGGGGAAATAAAAAAAACACTGCTCTATATTTTGTGTTACACACACACACACACACACACACACGCAGGCATGCAAGAAGTGTCAGAGTCAAGGGTCACGCCCGGCTGCAGCCGAGCTGGCCGTATTTTGCTCAAGAGGATCTTGAAAGCAGTCGGGAAGCAGACTGGCATCTCTCCTCTGACTATAGTTGCCATTTAATTTATTGTCAGCAGCAGGACTCAAACTGAGACCCTCTGATTCCTAAGCCCAGAGTTGAAATGTTTAAATTAATACCTCTGAAAATGTCACCCAAATAAGCATTCTTGTCTTTATGAAGGCATAGCGTTCCAAATATTGTGGGCAACGAGTGGAGACCAGTTTCGATTGCGCCAACCTCTTGTTTTTTCTCCTCCAACCAGAGATCCCTCAGAAGTGTAGGTTTCCCATGGAGGAGGGGCCCTGCCGAGCCCTCTTCAGCCGCTATTTCTTCAACATGACCACCATGCGGTGCGAGCTTTTTTACTACGGCGGCTGCCAGGGCAATGATAACCGCTTCCCAGATTTGGCTTCCTGCAAAGAGTACTGCAGCCCACGAAAAAGTGAGTGATTTAAGAGGTCTTGATTACGCACGTTGTGTTGAATACAATGATGAGTGAGTTGATTCATAACACAGAATATTTCTATTTTGTCTCTCATTTTGCAGCGGTTCCTGTGCTGTGCCTGGACCCTCTGGACAAAGGCAAATGTTCCGCCTCCATACCGCGCTACTACTACAACAAGACCACCAAGATGTGTGAGGAGTTCATGTACTCAGGGTGCGGCGGGAGCAGCAACAATTTCGTCTCTAGGCACAGCTGCATGGACGTGTGTGTTAAAGGTGTGAACTGGTAGAAATTCCAGAAATCTTATTACTGATGCATTACTATTGTGCATTGAGGGCTCAAAAGCACTTTGCTACTGAGGAAATCCACTTTATCAGCGTAATGCTAATGTGTTTCAAAACACTTGTTTTTTTTTGTTTCAGGAGGGAAAAAGAGAACTGGCCGAGACAAAATACGTCGCTTGAGACGAAATCGCATCACTGTTTTGCAAGCATAGACTTAACGAGAGAATATCCCTCAGATTGATGTTATACAGTACACACACATTTCTCTATTTTGATTACGACTGCAACATGTTTCTGTTGTATTTTTGAGACTGTATTTAATGTATGTTTTATATGACTGTAACACTGAAGCACAATTTTGTATAAATATTATCTATTTTATAAAGTATTTTTTTTCTATTTGTTTGTATATTGGCCTCGTGTTATTTTCTGCAAGAAATGGCCTGCGAAGGTTTGTGCAATGGAACCTCTCAAGTCAAACACAGCAAAAGTGGTACTATTTGGAGTTCAACAAACATCTGGAAAAATACTGTATGTCTCAAAAGTCAAACAAACAATTGTTTTTTTTTTCATACCAAGAGAGTACAAGTGATGACATGTACTGATAACCATAGACCAGCTCAGATCATCCATCCATCCATCCATCCATTTTCTTTTCTTTGCCGCTTATCCTCACTCGGGTCACGGGCTGCTGGAGCCTATCCCAGATATCTTCGGGCGGGAGGTGGGGTACAACCTGAACCGGTCGCCAGCCAATCGCAGGGCACATAGATCACATCATGTTTACTTATAAAGCCTTTCATCACTAAACACTCTCAAAGGGCTTCACTCGCTCACAGTTCATAAAAATCAATGACATTCCCTGGTCTAGATGCTAATGTGAATGCATTTATTACATGCTGCACCAGTGTTTTCCAACTTTTCTTGAGCCATGGCACACAATTTACACTAGAAAAATCTCAACACAACACCAAACAAAGCATTCCTGTACAGATGGAAGGAATGTGGGTTAGTGTGTGTAATACATAGCAAATTTATTAGATTTTTACAAGTCTAGTGTATTTGACAGTTTCTCTTTCTCAACTGTGACGCATGAGAAATCTCATATTAATGGAAGGGGGATATTACCTCAGAGCTCCGATTCATTCCTCATAATATCTGAAGGACTGTGAGATTTTATCATAGCCGCAAATATTTACAGACGATACGAAAGGAGGGTCCTCTCCCTGTTCTACTGGGTATAAATAGTCATATCTGATCATAAATTTCTCTTGAAATGAAGAAACATCGCAAAGTTATTTACAGATAGGGCATAATGAGACAAGGAGTATCCCTTCTGCTGCTGAGCTCCTCAACACCAGAATGGTGTTTAAATTGTTGCATGATGGTTTTAGAATCCTCCCATGTGAGGCAAACATTTCCTTCCTGCCTGTATTTTCCTTACAATAAATATAATGGTAACTGTGTATTCAGGCGCTGTGGTGACGTTATCTGATAAGCCAGCGTGGTTCTCTCTAAGGTTCCAAAACAACTCTACTATTTTAATTATGACGAATAATAAACGTGCCATTATTGCACAGCTCTGTCTTCCAACTTAAATGTAGTGATCAGAAAAGATCTGGTGTGTATTTGAGGCAATGTGATGACTCGATACCACTTTCATTAGGCGCTGTAGTACATTAGGCAGCAGACTGTTGCCCTCGTTAAGCGATAATTAATAGACACTTGCAATGGGGAACATTTTTCTTATTTAAACCAAGATTATTCCATGCAGGATGACAACTTGCCTCCCACTTTTTATCTGGTTGTATGGGTTTATGCGGTTACTCGTGTAAAAAGCATGCAATGACGACGCATTGAGAGATTTTGTACTTAACCATAAAGCAGTTGCCAATTCATGAAATTATATGATAAATGACAAATTTGAGAAATGCTTCAGCATACTATGTACAGTACATAGCACTTTTACAAAGGGACAGACTCCTTGCTACCCCCTGGTGGCACTGTAATTTAATTGCCATCAATAATTACATTTCTTTAAAATTAATTACATTGTTTTGAATTAAATGTATTTGATTTCAGTACGCAAACTAAATGTGTAGATAAACATTTATTTGTTTTGTTGAACTGACAGATTTTGTATCCCCTTGTTAGTTTGTACTCCACCATCGACATAATGAAAAACTGTTCAGGTGTTGACTCATCGCAGCAATTACTTTGAACAATTGGGTTTTGGAGGTGGATCTTTTTTCCTCTTTTATATGCATCTTTCTTTTTTAAAGCACCACTTTTTCAGAGTTGTCCCTGCTTTGGCATGAAAAAAAAGGGAAAAAAGAATGAACCCCCCCCCCCCCCCCAAATTGTTCACTAGTTTTAATGGAAAGTCAGTCATATTTGTGTATTTTTTTAGCCAATATTCATAGGCGATTTGTTGAACATTTTGTGCAAAAGAGATTTCTGGCTGACAGCATTCACTAGATTTTAAACATCAGTTTGCCCTCAAGCAGAGATATGATCCCAAATTTAGCATCAAAGTTTTCCTAGTATAAATAAGATCATATCAAAGACTAATGATTGATATATTTGGTAATCAAACTATGCACTGCTCTTCACTTGTCACCTGCTGCCATAATCATGTTGTCTACATGGAAAAAGGCCAGCCCATACCGCACCAATTTACAGGCACATTTTTAAATGATTAAAAGATAGAATTGTTTGTGGTTCCAGTTTAATTTTTAATGCATGAGCACCTTTATGCAGTAGTTATTGAACTTCTCATTAGGCACAACATCCACCTTAAATCCTAAAGTGATTACACCGTACTTTGCCTTCAGTATTGGCGCAGCAATTGATTTTTTGAAGCTAAGTTCCTGCATTCTATCTGCTTCTCTGCATTCTGTGGACTTGACTGCAACGCTCAGTCTGTTGTTTGTTTGTGACAATATAGCAGACAACCCAAGGCTGTAAACACATCCACTGCTTTCACTCCGGTGTCAGAATCATTTGTTATTCACGACTGGTATGAAAATGAAAAGTTACAGAGGCCTACAACTTCTCTAATCAGATCAGTTAGACTCACTGGCGCAAAGGACAACTGTTCAGTTAAAAATAATAATAATAACAATAAAAATGCATATGACCACAACATATCCTGGATTTTCTCATGAATTGTTATTCAGGGATCGATATAAAAAGATTACGGTCAAAAGTTCATCCATTTGTCAAAAAGTAAAAAATGAGATCATTTTTAGCACATGTTGACATGTTCTATTGTTCTAAACAGGCGGACACTACAAGATGGCAGAATAGGACTCCCTGAACAAGCAGATAGGAAAAGGGGTGAACAGGTGAGGAAACGCTCTTTTGTCGTGCCTGCAGCAACTGCATTGAACAACAGAGGGGCAGCAAAATGTTTAAGCTCTTATCTACTTTGCCTGGTGAGAACCAGCAGAGACGCAACTCACCACCAGCAGATATCTACAGTATATTGCACTCCTTCTTCAGTGGAATCACCTAATGCGCCATGATACGCTTCTCACAAAAAGAATTTGGCTTTTGCGTGAAATTTAAGGATAAACGTAAAATGCACTACATATAACCTTTAAAGGTAAACTTAATTTGACCTTCTCCACTGAATGTCCAGCTATTTAATGTCTCAGTAGTTTTATTTATTTATATTTATGTATAAAAAAAGAACTTGCTGTTCTCAAACAAGGAGCTAATGGATGGACATAGGGATGAATGATTACTACTGTTCATTTGCAGTTACAAATGTAGCTTTGACGTCAACCACACTCCACTGTATAGTCCTGGAGCAAAAACAACAACAGCAACAATCTGCTAAACAACAAAAACATAACAGAAGAGTAAATGTATGCTATAACACAACCCACCAGCATGACTGACCAAATGAGTACATTTTCTACATGGATCTCCTAGCTGGTGTCTAAAAGCCTAGCCAGGATTTCCTTTTGGTAAACAGCTTAGAGAAAGTCCACAAAAGCCTGAGAAACAAACATAATGTGATTGTTACTGTGACAAATTCTCAAACAAAGTGGCGAAGACAGCAACGGCGTGGTTAAACTGGGACACGGACATATTCCCCTATTTACCAAAAACACGCATTCAAATCAGACTTACTGTATATTTCAAAGGCAAGCACTCAGCAACAGGATGTTGTTTAATGAGACATCAGGATGGGAAAAGAGACTACATTACACCAGATGTCAGTTTCAATGTGCATCTCAAGTTTCATGTCATCCCTGATATCGCTTTTAGATCCAGTGAACAAATGAAACAACACACGGTGGCAGACGTCTACAACACAGGAGTTGACAAAACCTTTCTTGGTACTCATTATAATGCATCTGTTGACAAACACATTAGTCATTGTTTCTGATTGAATCTCAAACCTGAGAAAATACGGCTGCTCTACAACTCTATTTTTGTGCACGTGCATCCACACAGTTAGAGCAAATGACAGCAGCACGATGGCACCTGTTTTCAGTGTTTGCTGTCTCACTGGTGGTTCCAGTTTCTCTCTTCTGCTGTATGGCAATGGTGGAAAGTAACTAAGTACAAATACATAGTTACTGTACTTAAGTAGATTTTTCAGGTTTCAGGTTTTAGTTAGCTCTTGTCTGAACTTGATTTTTTTTCCTTCTTTGAAACTATTGTGTTTATCAAAAACTGGGTACTAGTGACAATAAAACATGTTTTACATTTTACTTTTGGAGTAGATTTCTGTCTACACTTTTTTTTTTCAGTAGTTCTACTTTTACCAGTCTTTTTAATGTAAGTATGCATACTTGTACTTAAGTACACAGTGAGTACTTTAGCCACCTCTGTGTGGTGTCCCACAAGGTTCAGTTTTGGGTCCCCCCCACCTTTTGTCTATTTATCTGCTGCCTTTGGGTCTGACCATCAGTGGTATCAATAGTCCATCCGCAGACAACTACAGCAACTATATACCCATTCAGTCCTTGTGGTATCCTTTAGCTGCCCAAGCTCCTTGGCTGTACCATTGCTATTAGCAACTTCCTACAACTGAACTCTGACAAGACTGAAACACTTATTATTGCCCGTGATCATTTACAACCCTTAATTAAAAACAGATTACGTTCTCATCTACGTCTCATCTTATATTCAGCCCTGTCCACATAACATTTCTTCCACCTGTGCAACCTCAATAAAATCCAATAAGTAGTCTCCACTCAGGAAAGAGAGATGCTCAGTCATGCCTTTGTCTCCTACCGCTTTGACTATGGCAATATTTTTTCTTCCTTCTCAGCAAAACTGTCCGGGATTGCCTGCAAGACATCTAGAATGCAGCCACTCGGGTACACACACAGTCTCAAAATAATCTCATGTTACCCCTGTTCTCAAATTCATTCTCTACCTAATCCACACAGAAATTAAAAAAACAACATACTATGTCCCTACACCTATTCTTCTTGCTTAAGGTCAACAATCTCAATCTATTAAGTGTTCCACGCACCCACCTAAAAACATGTGGTGACCACGCTTCCCCAACAGCCGCTCTCAAACTGTGGAACATTTTTCCACCAAAGTTTGCAGAGTCGGTGGAAAGACGTTAATAGGATTTAAAGACTTGGCTCTTTAACCATGGTTTTTTCTTACTTTTTACTTTCATATCATGTGTGTTTGACATGTATTTTGTGGCCTTTGTCTGTGAAAGGTGCTTTATGAATGCATTTCGCTTGCACCGCATCTTTTCATCACCGATGTGCATGATCAGTCACACCTCATCTGCCGGCTTGTCGGTTTGCAGCGTCTCCGAGACAAAAATTAAAAGGTGTTTCTTCGTGCCAGAAAGTGACACTGACAAAGCTGCCGCCATGCTCCCTCAGCCTTTTCGTGTGCATCATTATTCCCCAGAATCAAAGACGAAACAGCGCAGTTCTCCTCATTGATTCACCCGCCATCAACTCAACAACGAGGCATAATGAGGGGTTTTGGACTACTCTTGGCAGCAAATGTGACTAATCTAAGTGCGGCTATGCCAGCAGGCATAGCTAATGAGATATGGTCCTGTGTGATCAGAATGACTTTATTGCAGGTTTTGTTTGAGAAGCAGGAGTAGCACTCAGTAGAGTGCAGACCTCCTCCAAGGTTGAACGGTTAACAAAAGTGACAAGAAAATCTGTTGGTTGCCATTCTACTTCCTGATTCATGGAGGATGTAAGGCAACAGGACAGTACCTTTTGTTTTGTTTTTTTTTCGAGGGAAGGCGAAACTGTTCTATTGTGATACAAGGGGAAATTATTGATAAATTTTTGTATTGCCAGATTTCTGTTTGACTGTGCATTACCAGCTTACTTAATGGCTCGTGGAGGACATTGAAGGTAACAAGAACATTACATTTTTGAGTTTGGGGGTGCGAAAATGGTTCTATTATTTGCCTCAAACGGCAAAAAGAGAAAATAAAATACAACAACAACAAAAACTGTCATTTTTCTGTGTGTGTGTCCATCTGGTTTTTAATTACTAGTCTAATTCCTGGTTAGTAGATAAGACAACAGGATCATACCTTTCTTTATTCTTGGGTGGAAATGAATGTTTCCATAGTAACTGTAAAGGCAAAAACAGAAAATAAATTCCTCTAACAAAAGTGAAAAGGGTAATTAGGCTACATTTTTGTTTGTTATCCTGTATGTGGCAGGCTTCTTTCTGGTTTATGTATGTAAATGGAAGGGACTACCATTTGCAAGCTGTCAGGAGGGAAGTGTTTCATTGTCGAAGGGGGGAAAAGAAAAGAGAAAAATTAATTCTACTATTTGGTTGCATTTTTATCTATCAAAACAATATTACTAATCTTTGGACTTTGCTTCATCAAAAAATAGCAAAATGTAAGGAAGTTAGGAGTTAAGAACCAAAGCTGTTTTCCATTTTTATGAATGTACTATTCATGGTTTAGCATTCAGAGTTGCTCTCTATGTATACAATATGAATGGTGAAAGATGACAAACATTCCCTTATCTCATCATCACGGCTCATCATCCTGGCTAAAGAGCCGGCGCAGTAATAATACTTTATAAATATGCAGCCATATGTCCACTAGCGTGTGTGTGTGTGCCGGTGTGCGTCTGCGAGAGAGCCTTTGTGTATGCGTGTGCATGCGAGTAAAATGGATTAATGTTACATTTGTGATGACGGACAAACACCTGGTTGTGAAGTCATTAAGTGTAAAGTTGGGAAACAAAAAGACAGCAGTAAGATGAGATTTTAAATGTTGGTTTAACAGATGTTCTGCTTTTGTCTCTTCTCCAGCAATTTCATTTCCACTATGGAATAGCAGACAACAAAAAATAGCCTGTTATTACACACAATCTATTTGGGGGACTAACTAGACTCTTGTCTTGACTGATGAATTCACACTTGTGAGGAAGATGATTGGATGGCAGCCAACTTGTCATAAGACCCACAGGAATTAAATGTATTACTTTGTTTACACTATTAATCAATTTTGTGCTTTAGCAAAATGCAACAAAGATGAATAATCTGGAAAGAAATGGGTTGAAGCCAACCAGAATGACAGAGTTGCTTCATTTCCTTCTCATTTTAGTCCCATCTCAGCTTTTACTTGTCACAATGGTGAAAAATATTTTTCAAGACACGATTTAGTATCGCTGATAAACATCAACTCCAATGCCACCCAAGTCCTTCCAAATTCATGAGAAAATCAGATTCCATGTGTTTCTTGTCTTTCCTCTGTTGCTTTTAAGCCCTCACCCACACAAAAGAGTGCTTCAGTCAAATGTTTGACCTTCAAAGTGTTGAATGTTCTGCAAAGCCAAGCGCTCGCTGCCATTGGCCAAAACCTGAACTAAAAATACTGTTATTGAGACATTGGGACTATCATTTGTGAAAGAGTGATGTCACACAACTAATTCAGCATGATGCTCAATCAATGTATTGTGCGATATTTGACAAATAATTGAAATGGATTTGATAATGACCTGACTCACTCATTAGTCAGTGGATCTGGCAGCTGGAACTTGTGCTGGCAGCTTGGGTTCAATTCCTACTCAGTGATGATGGGAATGCGAGTGTGAAATGTTGTCAGCCTGTGTGGAATTTGATTGATTGGCGACCGGGGTCGAGTCCACATTATGACCAAAGTCAGCTTGGTTAGCTCACAAGCGGCATAGAAAATGGATTGAACGGATTGAAGTTGAAGTTGCTTTGGTGCTGATCGATCATACTCCAGGTCTTGTTTAATTAGTTAGAAGATGCACTACTTTGTCAGAAGGTCCATCAAATCAATTATACAATCTGTCCATCACTGCGTCCAACTAGCCTTTCAACCGTGGAGCCATCATTCTTGAAAAGGAATTCATCCATCCATAAAATGAATGTGTTCACCCACCAAATTCTTCTGAATAACCATCGACTTATCAATCAATCAATGAATCAAGCAAGCAAATGAACAAGTGTTAATCCATAACATGGATCGTTCATCCCTCAAATGAATCATCGATGCAACTAAATTCCTGTAATCCATCTACCTATACAAACCCAATCACTCCATTCATCAATAAATCAAAGTATCATCCATTCATCATCCCAAAGGTTATCTCTCGCTCTATCCATCAATGAGCTGTCCATCAAGTTTAATCAACTGAGCCATGCATCTGTTTATCATCCTTGAAAATGAGCATCCAGCAACAAATTATCTACCAATTATCCGACCATCTGACCCAGTTTCTTAATCCATCGCCATCTATCGATATATTGAATTACTATCACCATCCATTTAAATGAACAATGCCCCCGTCTTTCCATCCATTAATTGTCTGTAGCGCTTGTCCTCATTAGGGTCTCTTTCCACAAGGTTAAGGAATGTGTTTATGGGGATTTTTGACCCATCCTCCAGAGGCACATTTGGAAATATTGGACGAGAAGGCCTGGCTCCCAGTCGCCACTAATTCATCCCAAAGTTGTTTTATCGTGTTGAGGTCAGGACTCTGTGCGGGCCAGTCAATTTCACCTCCACCAAACTGGAGCTTGGATGGAGCTTGCTTTGTGCACTGTTGTATAGTCATTTTGGAACAGGAGAGGGGCCAACCCGGAATTGTCCAAAATGTTGGATCCTTAGTTCCAGTAAAAGGAACTCTGAATGCTTCAGCATAAAGAGAGATTCTGGACGATCAAACAGTTTGGGGATCACCACTTCCTGTTCAGACATGAAGCAAGGTCCATTAAGACATGAATAAGACCGTTTTTTTTGTGTGAACTTGACTGGCCTGCACAGAGTCCTGACTTGCAGAACCTTGTGGAAAGCCTGCTCAGAAAAACTGAAAGTGTTACATAGCTGCAAAGGGTGGACTGATATCATATTAAACCCGATGGATTAAGAATGGGATGACACTTAAATTCATATGCAAATCACTGCAGGTGAGTGAATCCTTTTGGCAATATAGTCTACATATGTAATCAAATTGGCGGCACGGTGGACGATGGTGGTTAGAGCGTCTGCTTCACAGTTCTGAGGTCCGGGGTTCAATCCCCGCTGGCAACCATTTCAGGGTGTACCCCGCCTCCTGCCCCAAGATAGCTGGGATAGGCTCCAGTACGCCCGCGACCCTAGTGAGGAGAAGCGGCTCAGAAAATGGATGGATGGATGTAATCAAATTATCATCCATCTAAATGA